>NW_020954553.1:66540-311652 GCF_900497805.2 Vombatus ursinus | reverse complement strand
CACACACACACACACACACACACACACACACACACACACACACACACCCCAATGCTCATTGCACTGAATTACGTTAAGTTGGCTGGGGTCACACCTGTGCACACCTGAAGTTGTAGGGTGTCTCGATCATAGTCCCACACTCGGATCCCAGGATTATTGGCTCCGTTGTTCACCCCAGGAAGGGTTGTCTTCCAGGGACTCACCCCGGGAGCTAGGAACATGACGCTGATGGGGTCACCTTTACAGAAGAAGGCAGAGACGAGCTGAATTCAAATTTCTGGCATTCACATTCAAGGACATCTGACATCTAGCCCCACTCTACTTCCCTTTTAAAAAAAATGTTTTTCTATTAATCAAAATCTGTTTTCTCTGCCACCCTTCTCTTCCAGCCCAACGTCATAGTGGTCCTCTCTAGATGCTCTAAACTACAGCCTACGTGAACTCCTCACGACCCCCATCTATAACTTAGCTTCTATTATTCCCAATGATGCTGCTACCCTCTTCCTGTCTCCTCCTGTTGAACTTCCTCATCCTTTAAAACCTTCTTCAAATACCAACCTCCTTCAAGAAGCCCCCCAGTCTTCCCAGATAGTGAAGACCTTTCTCCCCTAGTACTCCAGAGCAGTTTGCCTCATCCCCGGCATGTCTTTCTATAGATATGTCTTATTCTCCCCTACCTGACTGCATCCTCCATGAGGGCAGGGCCCAAATCTTACTTATCTGATCTGTGTATCTTCCTTCTCACCCAGCATGATATGGCACAAACTTGTTGTGCCTTGATTTGTAGGCATAATTTATGGAACTGAAATGTAGGAGGTCCCTGAGTCCTAAGGGCAGCTGGGTTTTGCAGAGGACAGAGTGTCCGGCCTGGAGTCAGGAGGACCTGAGTTCAAATGTGGCCTCAGATATTTACTAGCTGTGTGACCTTGGGCAAGTCATTTAACCTTGTTTGCCTTAATTCCTCATCTATATGAGCTGGAGAAGGAAATGACAAACCACTCCAGTATCTTTGCCACGAAAACCCCAAATGGGGTCACAAATTGTTGGACATGACTGAAATATTGAACAACAAGAGACCTGTAGGCGATAATTCCCCAGCCAAAGAAATCCCTGCATTTTGGAAGGGAAGGCTACTTGGAAAAGGGAGAAGACGTAGCTTGAAGGCACCCTGGAGGACACCTGCCTGTGTCATCATAAAACATGCGGAAGCTGTCAGTGTGGTGGTGACCGAAAAACTGCCCAGCAATCACGGGATGGTGCTTCCTGATGATTTCCATGTAGCGTTGATTGAAGCCGGGCCGGAACCAGGCCTTGTTTCGGGTCTTCTCAAAGAAGCCAGGGGGCAAATGGCCAGTAACATACACCTGACAAAGGAAAGGGTTCCGGCTCTCCAGCGTGCCAAAGGGAAGACTCAGAGAGAGGCCTCTGTCCTTCCTGCGTCCCCTCCATGTCTGCCTGCTGAAGCCCTGGGCCACAGGACACAGTAAGGCCACAAAGCAGGATGGGCTTCCTCATCCTTGGAGGGCTTCACGTGGAACCTGGAGGAATCACGTACTGGGGATGGCATAGACTAGAGTCCTCTCCAGCTATGGGTTGGACCAGAAGGCTGTCCCCTCCAACTTGGAGGCTCTGGGAAGGATGACAGTATTTGGGGCAGCTTGGTGGAGCACTAGAAAGAGCATTAGGCCTGGAATCAGGAAGACTTGAGTTCCAATCTGACCTCAGACACTTGTTAGCTGTGTGACTCTTAACCAGTTTTCCTCAGTTGTTCCTCAGTAAAATGGGTTGTTAGTGCATGGCACACAGTAGGCACTATATAAATGTTTATTTCCTACTCCTCCCCTTCAGAAAGCCCAACCTGAAGACATCACTCCCTCTTCTGAATTTGCCCTTTAGTGGGCAGGGACCACTACATACCTGTCTTATTATCTAGGCGTGGATACCTGTCCATGTGACCTGAGGATTTAGAGGGCTTCATCATCATAACATCCTGCTCATCATCAGAGCCATCTTTTACATATCAAAGTTCTTTACACATGTTATCTCATTTGATCCTCACAAGGACCCTTGGAAGGTAGATGCTATTATTACCCCATTTTAAAGATGAGGAAACTGAGGCTGAAAGGCCCAGGGTCACAGAGTTTATAAGTGTCTGAGGTAGGATTTGAACTCAGGGCTTCCCAATTCCAGTGTCTGCACTCTACCTGTTGAGGTCTAGAGGTTTAGGGGTGCTGGGACCCCAAAATATCGAGAGCAAGAGACACAGGTCCTGCCCGAAAGAAGTCGACTCAAGCCTTCCTCCAGCCAGAGATAGGCTTATTTAAGATCCGCCATATTGGCCAGACTCTTAAGGAATCTGAACATTTGTGAGCTGTTGGCTAGGTTCTTCAGGAATCTGAGCACCTTAATGGAGATAAGATGGACTTTATATACAGAAAGACTGTGGGAGGGATCTAGGAGTGGCCAAGTAGTCTGGTGAGGAATGGGGGGGGGAACGGGACTGTGAGGTAATAGAACTCCAGGGACCTGGACCATGTGGCCAAGGGAGAATGCAGCCTAGACAGCATTAAGGGTGGAAAGTGGCCATAGGGAGGTAAGACAATGGAGGGCTGGGAACAAGGAATTGGGAGATTGGGTGTAAGAAAGGTCAGTTGATGGGATTATACCTTCAGAGGCTTCTTTGATCAAGTAAGAGAATTCAAAGACAGTCCAAGGGTTTTCTAGGGCCCGCAGACAAATGGGTCCCAAATTCTTTTTTGGGGTAAGGGGCAAAGGTCTCGGCTTGGGCCCCTACCCCATCATACCCACTGCATTATTTACTTATATAAAATGCCACAGTGGCTAAAGAGAAAAAAAATCAACGTGGACTTAGGCAGCATTAAGAGGAGGACATTGTCCAGAATGAGGGAGGTAACTATTTCACCTGCACTCTGCCCCAGTCCAACAACATCTGGAACATTGTACTCAGTTCTAGGCACCACATTTTAGGAAAAACATGAAGACACTGAGGCCATTTAGAGGGGGGACCCAGGGGTCCAAGGGGACTCCAAACCAGGCCATGGAGAGATCCACTGAAGAAACTGGGGCTACTTAGTCTGGAGAAGAAAAAATTTGGAGGGAAAATAATTATTATCTTCAAGTAAAGAAAGGCCATTAGAAAGAAGAGAAATTTGATTTGTAGAGAGACAGAGAAATGTATATATACATACACAGATATATATATATATAATATATATATATATATACATACATACATATGTGAAAATCCAATTAATCCATCTACAAGCACTTATTAAGCACTTTTCTATATACCAGGCACTCTGCTAGGTGTTGGGGATCAGATTTAACAAATGGAAAAAGGTTCCTAAGAATTAGAATTATCCATAAATGAAATGAACCACCTTCAGTGGAGGTCTTCAAGTATAAATGATGACCAAGCCTTGGGAATGATAAAGAGATTCCTATTAAGGTAAGGGTTGGACCCTTCCCTTACCATTAAGATTCTAATAACTGATAATAATCATTTATACAGCCCTTTAAATTTACAAAGTACTTTCATGTATCTCTTCTGAACCTCCCAACAATCCTGGGAGGTTGGTGCTATTGTTATCCCCATTTTACAGATGAAGAAACTGAGGCTGAAAAAAGTTAAGTGACTTGGCCAGGGTCACACAACTAGTAAGTGTTCAAGGCAGAAATCGAACTCAGGCCTTCCTGACTCCAGGCCCAGCACTCTGCCTACTACACCACCTGACTGCCCCGGAGGAATGATGCTTTCTTTACCTCTGCATCTTCCCCAGGAACACAGAGCCTTGCAGAGAGTAGGTCCTCAATAAATGTTTACTAAATGAAGGAGAGGTCAGGAGGATGGGAGGAGGCCAGGGCTATAGGCTGCCACCCTCCAAAGCCACGTACTTACCTTCTCTCCCTCTCTGGAGGCATTGTTCAGCACATCGTCCAGCCACCGAAGCTGGCTGGCCGGGTCATCCAGGCCGGCCGTCTGCTCGTTGCTGCTGTAGTACAGATTGGTGTTGAGGACCACGATGCGTCCTGTCTTGTTTGGACCAGGCAGCCTCTCTGTGTAGAAGGCACCTGGGGTGACATATCAAGAGAGAGGGCTGAACACAAGGCATGTGTGTGCTCCTGAGGACACGTGTGCCGAGGCCTATGCTACCTTTTCTGTCAGCTCTAAGTGGAAACAAGGATGCCTGGGAGTCAGGAGCCTGGAGACTCAGAGTCAGGAGAGCTGGGTTGAAGACCAGGCTCTGCCCTTAACTGTCTGCTTGAACCTGGGCAGGGCTCTCCCCTTCTTCTGGCTCAGTCTCCTCCTCTACAGGATGACTGCTCAGACTGGAGTGATCTCTTAGGCCTTCCAGTGCCAACCTTCTAACTCCCTAAAGAACATGTGGACTTGGTTAGGCATGCTTTGCTCCGTCTTCCTTTGCCTCATCCCTTCCCAGGGACCACAGGACTTCTGCTCCCTCCTGTATCCCCAGCAGCAACTGAGGTCTCCTTATTGGCACACTATCATATGGGACATCTTATGCTGCGTATTCTTCTGGGTAAGTGACCTTTCACTGGAAACCTCGCTAATCCAAGGCACCACTGCTCCTGGTGGAGCTGAAGTGCTGCCTATCAAAGATGCTGCAACGCTTTTCTGCCTGGGGAGGAAGAACAAGTCAGAAAAATCTCAACTTGAGCCTCTTTGTCCCCAAAAATCTGCTTTGGATTTGGAACTGTGCCCAAAGAGCTATAAAACTGTGCATACCCTTTGATCCAGCAATACCACTACTAGGTCTATATCCCAAAGAGATCATAAACAAGGGGAAAGGACCCAGATGTACAAAACTATTTATAGCAGCTCTTTCTGTGGTGACCAAGAATTGGAAATTGAGATGATGCCCATCAGTTGGGGAATGGCTGAACAAGTTGTGGTTTATGAATGTAATGGAATACTATTGTGCTATAAGAAATGATGAGCAAGTGGACTTCAGAAAAACCTGGAAAGACTTGTATGGACTGATGCTGAGTGAAGTGAGCAGAACCAAGAGAATGTTGTACACGTAACAGCAACATTGTGCAATGACTAACTTTGATAGACTTAGCTCTTCTCAGCAATACATGGATCTAAGACTCAAGATGGAACATGCTATCCACATCCAGAAAAAGAACTATGGAGTCTAAATGCAGATCGAAGCATACTATTTTCTCTCTCTCTCTTTTTTCTTTCTTGTAGTTTTTCCCTTTTGTTCTGATTCTTCTTTCACAACATGACTAATGTGGAAATATGTTTAATTTGATTGTACATGTATAGCCTATATCAGATTGCATGTCATCTTGGAGAGGGGAAAAAGGAGGGGAGAAAAAAAATTTGGAACTCAAAATCCTTGTAAAAGTGAGTGCTGAAAACTATCTTTCCATATAATTGGAAAAAAATAAAATACTATTAAGTTGGGGGGGGGGCGAATCTGCTTTGGATCCAAGACAATAGCCCTCAAATTAGGGAGCCAGATACATTTTCTGGCTTTTAAGTGGGGGTGAAGGGACATAGGGTAAATAAAAAGGTATCCTGGGCACTGGTTCCTGGCATTCAGGTCTGGACTCATTGAACTTTAGTATTAATGAGGTTCTACAGAAGAGTCTCAAATAATCCTCTGGAAAGGCTCAAAAAGTATACCCTACCCGTGTACTTCCTAGACAATATATAGGACAGGTAAAGGCTCTGATGATCGGGAAGCACCCTTCCCTCCCCTGGCCTTGCTCTCCCTCTCTTCTTCCCTTCTCTATCCCTGCCTTCCGGGTGCAGAGCCCAAACCCAAGCTGGAGGGAGTGGGATGGCTGGGTAGCAGCTGCCTACAGAGATCCCAAGCAACTTCCTGCTGCTGCCACCATCTAGTGGTACTACCTGGGTTTGTTATTTTGTTTTGTTTGTTTTTTTTTAAACTGTTTTCAAGTCATTATGATAGTAAAATGTGTATGTACATGAACTGGAAGAAAGCATTTTTCTGAAATTTGGAATAAGACTGCAAGCCAAATACAAGGCTTGGTGATTAGATTGATGGAATCCTAATAAAGCTGCCCCCAGCCCCAATATTCTAACTTCCTTAGGGGCCCCACTGGACAGTAGGCATGTCCTGATTTGACCACACAATCTAGCTTTGACTGCCCCACTGCCCCCAGACTCAATATAGTCACTGCCCCTGGCTAGCCACTGCCCCCAGATTCAATTCACGTATTTGAACAGGTGTGTCCTTATACTCAACCACAATCACATCATTCATTTAGCTCAAGACAGGACCACAATACCTAACTATCCATCTTGATCAGACAGGACTGCAATAGCTAGCCAATCAGAAAGCAGCATGACCAGGATGTTTGACCTCTGAACCATAGAAGGGCCCCTCCCCTATTACCTAATCCCTTAACAAATCCCTCCCACCTTTTTAATATTCATAATTTCTGTTGTGTAATCAGCATCATTACACTATCAATTTGCCTGTCTTGTTTTACTAAGTTGCTGGTTCCTCTTGGAACCTAGCCCACTTCTGAGGGGCGTCAATCCTCAATAAATGCCTATATTTGGATTAGCGGTGGCCTGACTGAATTCTTTGAGATGGTGCCACCACAACACACACCATGAAACGGCAACAAGATGGCCCTGGTGCCCTGGCACAGGGGATATGCCCACCCCTGCTCTAGACAGTCCCATATTCTCAGCACTGTCTTCAGTGTGACTCTTTCTGGTACTATTGCTTGTGGCTCTTGAGCTCTGAAGTTGGTGAGTTTGCTGCTAGTAAGGCCAAGGTTATGGATACAATCCCCACCTGGGCTAGAAAACTAAAGAAAGTGTACTTCCTTCTGTTCCAGGGCCCCAGAAAGCATTCCTGGCCCCACTCTGCCATCTCTGTAATTCAGAAAGGGTCTGAGTGAGAGGCTGCAGAGGGGTCATACATCCTACTCCAGATGCAGAGAAACCAACTCAACTTGAGAATACATCTAAACCCACATGGGTCCGACCAAAGCTACGTCACATGCACCATTTTTGCATAAGATGATACCCAAGTATTATTTTTCTCTACCGTTCAGTACCTTCTTTGAACTGAGATATCGATTCATTATTAAGCCAGGGCCTCCACAATTCTGCTACTTGGTTGTATATATTGTTGCTTCCAGCTGGAAACTGGTTTTTGGGATGGAAATCATGATTTCCCAAAGCAGCGTAGACTTTCGTTTCTAGGGAGAAAATACAAAGTGAAAATGGAGAACATTCTTAAATGTCGTTCTTAAAATTATCTTCATTAAAGAGGAAAAGAGATAATGTGAATGCCTGAACTATAGATGTAATAAAAAAACAACCCATTTGATCAATCTGTCCCGGCTCCCCCCTCCCTCCTCCCCGCAGTGACTGAGGAAGCAGCGGCGGGTTTGTATTTTATTGGAATCACGTTCCTTCACCTTGTCCATGCTCTGCTTGAATAATAGTAGTAATAAAAATAGCACTTCACTTATTTAGAAGTCTGCAAAGCATTTCACATATATTATTCTACTGTGGTTTCTCTTTTGTTTTTGTTAGTACAGTACAGAAATGTTGATGATTCTTGCCAATTAATTTTGCATCCAGTTACCCTGCTGAAGGTACTAATTGTCTCCACTTTGAGGCTTATTCTCTGGAGTTTTGTAAATATACTATTATGTTATCTTCAGATGGAGACCATTTTATACACGATCATTTAAAGGGGCGGCAGGGGTGGGGTGGGGGAGCCACTAAGGCCTAAAGGAAGTAACTCAAGCTTCCCATGGGAGGCAGCACCTCAGCTGAGCCTCCAGGGAAGCCAGGGATCCCGAAAGGCAGAGAGCAGGAGGGAGGGCAGTCTAGGCATCAGGGCGGGGGGAGCCTGTGAAAAGGCACAGAGCTGGAAAATGGACTGCCACATTCAGGGAAGAGAAGGTGTTGTTTGTCCTTCATTCTCGAAGAGGACCCTGACATCAGGAAGGTGATGCCATGACGTGGAAGTGAATTGGATTTAAGTGAGGAAGGGCTGTGCAAGGTCACTGGCCTCACTTTCTCCTCCAGAGCTTACTGGATCCCGTGGCCAGACATGGATGCAGCGGGGGACCTTGGCCTTTTTAAGCTAGAGTCTTTCCCAGGTCTCAGTTTGACTGATTAGGGAGAGAAGGCAGGACAGTTTGGTTGAAACACTGGCCCTGGAGTCAGAAGGACCTAAGTTCAAATCCAGCCTCAGATACTTACTACCCGTGTGACCCTGGGCAAGTCACTTAACTTTGATTGTCTCCTCCCCCCCCCAAAGACCCTGAGTTCTGGTCATAGTTTCAACATTCACTCTGCCTGAAAAAGCCACAATTGGTACCTTTGTTTCCCCATTTCAAAAATGACTATAATAATCGCTGATATCCAGAAATGTTCTGAACTCCTCAAAAGCAAGATGGTAGATGTAAGCTTCTAATCAGAGGGGCCAAGTTTATTGATAAAACCTCAAACCTTTACTCAAGGAAATCTTGTAACTTCCATTTGCCACCTCCTTGGGTAAAGTCAGGGAAAACTAATGTAAGAACAGAATGCGCAACCTTGGGATAATTTGGACAGATGAGGAGGGAAGGCAGTGACCAATGGACACTGAACATAAAGTTTGAACTCTTACCCATAACAGCTGTGATTTATACATACATACATACATATATATGTGTATATATATAGAGAGAGAGATGCATATATACCTTAGTAAACAGAAAAATACACATATATACATAAACATATATGTATATATGTGTACGCACACACCTGTATATGTACATGTTGTTTCTCACTTGGTAATCTCATCAGAATCTAATGAGATGGGTTCAATTATTTCTATGGAGATGATTCCTGGATCCATTTATCCAGCCTAGAATGTTTTTCCTTCTGTCTTTCTATGCCCAGTATCTAGCAGAGGGCCTGGCATATAGTAGCTGCTTAATAAATATTTGATGATTGAACGATTGGTGGGCCGATTGATACAAAGAAAGCAGAGAAGGGGCCTTGACCATAGAAGGATCTATCAATAGATCGCACTGTCCATCAGCAAGGAAGCCTCCTGAACTTGTCACATCACATGCAGATCTCAAATGACCAGCTGGAGCTGACCTCTTCGGCTGCAGGTCCTCCAGAAGCCCTGGTGTCATGTTGGGTCTCCCTTTTCAAGATATGTATGGTTCACCTGTCTTTTCCCAACCGCACTGCAAGCATCTTGTGGAAGTTATGACATCGTACTGATTGAGTTTACTACCAACTTATGCTAGTTAATCTCCCCTGGCCCCTCACTATACAACAAGGCAATTCCACTCCTCTTCTCTGATTTCATCCTATGCAGAAGCTGTGGCAAACACTTTCTCCTCTCCTCCTACCTCCCAGACCATTCCCTCCCCAAATCTTCTCTACTGAGGACCTCACCTCATATTTCATCTCCCCTCCTCCTCATCTCACATCTTTCTGATGTCATCTCCCACTCTTGCCCTCTTCCTGATGGTAAGGTTCCTGACGGTAAGGCAGACCTTCATTCGTCAAGGCCAACTTTTCTGCCTTTGACCCTGTTCCCTCCTGTCTTCTCCAGCAGATTGTCCACGTTATCATCTTCACTCTCTTTCTAATCTTCAATCTCTCCCTGACTACTGGCTCCTTCCCTACTGCCTACCAAAACATCCAACTGTCCCCTGTTAACCAAACCAAAACAAACCTCTCACCTCCCCTTCTCAACTAAACTCCTTGAGAAATCCATCTAAACCAGCTAGGTGGCACAATGGTTAGAGCACTGGGCCTGAAGCCAAGAGTTCAAATCCAACCTCAAACTCTTGTTAGCTGTGTGATCCTGAGCAAGTCACTTAAACCTCTATTGGTCTCAGTTTCCTCGACTGGAAAATGGGGATAATATCAACACCTGCCTCATAGAATTATGAGAATCAGATGAGGTGATATTTGTAAAGCACCTGGCACATAGTCGGCTCTACATAAATGCTTACTCCTTTCCCTTCCATTCCTCTCCCTCTCCCTCTCTCTGTCTCTGCAGTCTGAGCTGCTAGTGCCATACGATTACCCTCCCTCTAGTCTGTGTGTATTTTTTGTGCTATCCTTTATATAGTAGCTTGTCTCTCCTATAAGTTACTTGAGGGCTCGGACTATTTCACTTTTGTCATTGTATTTGTAACACTTGGCACAGTGTCTGGCACAGAGTAGGTGCTTAATAAACGTTTGCTGATTGATTGTAGGAAAGAACCTTTCCTCTAACTCTTGTGTATCCCACAGAGCCCCTAACCTTCCATTAGAACATTCCTCCCATGCCTCATCACGGCACAGAGGAGGCCATGGTCTTGAAGGCTATTCCAATAATGCAGAAACTTTAACAGCTCATGCTAAGGTGTGACCCTGAGGACATGTTGGGGAAGAATGGGGGAGCAGAAGACTGCCTGCCACCAACGATAATTTTATTTTATTTTATTTTATTTGGCCATAGCAAGTCATGAAAATGTCCTGCTAAGGCATGGGGCGGGTGTATGTGTACTGGAGGAAGACGTGTGCCTCCCAATGAAATCGTAGGTCTGTGAAACATACAGCTGGTGTGCAAAAATGAACCCTGTCCTCAATAAGTAGTTTTCATTAATTAGTTGAATCATACCTGGGAATACTAATTGAATGAGCTCTGTCAAACGTTTCACTATTTTCAACACGGCTTCTTCTCCCAGTTTCTCGTTAGGGACGTGAGGCGTGTCATCACTGAAAAGTCACACCAATGCAGAATGTAAGACCAGAGGGACAGAAGGCATTTCTGTGGAAAGGATGGGGAGCCTGAGATAACAAACTGTGTAGCCCATTATGGTGGAGATACTATGGCAGAGAAAAGGCCAATGTATACTCAACTAGGGCCCATTGATTCAGAGAAGAAAACACCAGGGGCATACCAGTCTTATTCCCTAGAATCCCAGGAATCTGGCCTCAACTCAGGACTCTGGTTGAAAGCTGAGTTACCCCAACTTGGCTCAGGAATGTAAGAACTGCCTCAGGAATTCCCACAGCCCCTCTCTCCCCTCCTCCTCTGTCCTAGACACCACCACCCCAACCACCATTTACTGAGTGCCTGTTATGGGCCAAGTACTGTGCTAAGCACTCAGAACACAGAGAGGCAAAAACAATCCCTGCCTATAATCTAATGAGGAGTTCACAGTCTTTCCTGAGACTTTCCTTAGATCATAAATTCCAAGGTTTTAGATGTACTAGAGAGTAGGCCTCAGACACAAAGGGGCATTTTTGGTTTGATTTTTATTTTTTCCAGGATATCATTTTGACTCTACACCCTGAAACTAACCTAATTTCTCAGAACTGCTGGGTGTCCCTGGCAGACCAGGGAACCGGGAGCTGTCCAATCAATCTGAACACACACCTTCAAGACTATACTGGCATCAGACAAGATGAGGCAGTCCCCTGCCTAGACACGCAATAAGACAAAATCAAAGGGTGATGCTTGATTACTAGGACACAAGAATCCATGACAGTTTCTTTATTCCTTGGAAGACCCAAAATTCCAAAGGCATACGTGAAATAAAATCTTCTCTGCTTCTAGGGTGAGCTCAAAAGTGTCTTTCTGCTTCAAATCCTATTTCTTAGAGGGATCACAGATTTCCCAGAATGATCATAACTCTATAAGAGATTCAAGGATTTTTTCAGAAGAATTGCACCCTTCAGTGCAGCCTAGTTGGTTAAGCAGGACTGAGCGGGGACAGCCAGTGAAGATTGGAACACAAGACCTCTCTGCCCACAGGCAATGTACCTTTCTATCCCTTTCATGTCTACCTTTCAATTACATCTGAGGTCTAACCCTCATCACTGCCATAAGCATAGATGGAGTTATTTGTGCAGTTGATTCCATCCTCTTACTAGACTGTAAGCTCTTTGGCTGTGCCTGGAGTCAGGAAAACCTGATTTCAAATGCAGCCTCAGATAGTCACTGGCTGTGTGACCTTGGAAAAGTCACTTAGCCTCTGTCCGTCTCAGTTTCCTCATCTATAGAGTGGAGATAATAACGGCACCCACTTTCCAGGTGTTGTGTGTTGTTGTGAGGATGGAATGAGATAATATTTGTAAAGTGCTTGGCACAATGTTTGGCACAAAATAGGCACATGATACTCCTCTCCTCTCCTTTTCCTTCCCTTCCTTCTTTCTTTCCCTTCTTTCCTTCCTTCCTTTCCTTCCTCCCTCCCTCCTTTCCTTCCTTCCTGGCCAGGACTATGTATTATTCATTTCTGTATACAGGGGAATAAATGTAGGCGCTATAGCTCACTGTGTTGCAATCACTATGAAGGTAGGGTTGGTGCCCCATCTAATCTTTATTTCCTCTGAGCTAAATGCAGTCCAGGCAAAACCAGCAACATTTGAAACCTTCCTAGCCTAGGCCCCTCTTACCTTTCCATTCTTTTTACACCTTACTTCTCAACACATACTCTTCAGTCCAGTGACACTGGCCTCAGGGCTGTCCCATAAACAAGACCCTCCATCTCTCAGCTCTGGGCATTCTCTCTGGCTCTCCCCCATGCCTGGAACACTCTCCCTCCTTTGTTCTGACTACTGACCGCTCTGGCTTCCTTTAAGTCCCAGCTAAAATCTTACCTTCTACAGGAAGCCTTCCCTAGCCCCTCTTAATTCCAGCATCTTCCCTCTGTTAATTATTTTCTATTGATCCTGCATATAGAGTGCTTTGGATATATTTGTTTTCATGTTGTCTCCTCCATTAGATTGTAAGCTCCTTGAGGGCAAGACTGTTTTTTGCCTCTTTTTTGTATCCCTAGTGCTCAGTTCAGTACCTGGAACATAGTAGGTGGTTAATAAACGTTTATTGATTGGTAGGTACTTAGTGAGTGCTTCATTGGCTTGAAGCTGAGATAGTCATTGAGGCAGTTATACAAGACGGGCACAAAAGGTCCCTTGGGCTCTTACCACGCTGTGGCTGTGTTGTTAAGACTCCAAACTAAGATGGTGAATTCAGCATGTCTGTTAAGGAAGAGGTTCTCACCCAGTCCAGAGAATGAAGTCCGGGCTGGGCAAGATTGCCTTCATGGCATAAATGGAAGAGTTGATGAGGATCCAGGGCGCATCACAAAGATAATCACCCCACACACCTGCGCTGGACACTGGCTGGGAACCTGCCGATGGACACACCTCTAGTGGATCACGGGAGGCATTATATTCTGGGTCAAGGTGCAGATCTGAGATGTGCCAGAATTGACCTGTGGGAGAGAAAATCAATCTCTTATGGCCAGTCCTCCTTCTTCCCCTGGGTATGAATCCATAAATGAATGACTGCTTGTGTATGAATGGGTCTCTGTGCACACATGCACACTGGGATTGATACAGCACTCGCACACAGACAATTCTCACTTGATGTAAATTCATAGTACACAAATTGGACTTTAGGTAAAGAATTCTGTGTTCCAAAAAACCAACTATGTTAACCTTACAGTACTGTGATCTCTTTCTGCTCCTACCTCTCTACTAGGTACTCCTCAGTCTCCCCCCCCCCCCCCCAAAAAAACCCAAACCCTCCAAGTAAAAGCAGACAAATGCTGCAGCAGGATGGAGGCTTAGCTTGAGACCTCCCACTGAGAGAGGAGACCTTTGCTTCGATCTACCCCTCCCCCAGCCCCCAGATGTCTGTCTATCTCCAACTGTCCTTGGCCCCCACATCTCCTTGAACCATGTATCAGCCCTCTATCTCCATGAGTATTGGCCTCCTTCCTGCCTCCCTGCCTCCCTCCCTCTCTTCTCTCTGTCTGGGAGCAAATCCTCATCACATAAAAAAATCACTTTACTAGAGGTCTCCTGACCTGTCCACTTACATAAAGGGAGAATTGTCTGTATTACTGGATAGCTATGCAAGGGTGTAACTGCTGAGAGCTGATTGTTAAATTTTCAGTGTGAGCAGTCACACCTTGGAAATCAGCAAACATACAAATCAGGCATTTATACATTGTTTTGTTGGTTGTCTAGCCTTAGGAAAATGCTGGAGAAAAATGTTAGTACTGCCAATTAAATTTAAAAGTCTGTCATGTATTTTTTTTTTTTGGAGAGCTGGTCGTTAAATACTTACTAGCACTTTTCAAATATCTTATTTAATCCTCACAGCAATCCTGTGAAGTAGGTGCTATTATTATCCTCACTTTACACATCAGGAAACTGAGGCAGTTAGAGATTAAATTACTTGCCTAGTACTATATAGCTCTTAAGTATCTGAGGGTGAATTAGAACTCAGGCCTTCCACACTCCAGGTCCAGCACTCTATCTATTGTGCTACCTAGCTGCCTTTAAAAAGTAAACGCATGGTGGGGACTCATGAGCTATGATTTTTGAGTGAATATGCATCCGTAAAGTACTTTGAACTTGGTATAGCTCTTCTAGGACTCCCCATATGTCGGTGTGAAAGATACGCCTCACATGCTACATAAACACTACATAAATAAATACTTATTTTTTACATAGTTCGTATGATGTTTGAAATCAGTAAAAAAATATTTATTGTGTTTACTTTGTGTCGGGTACTGTGCTAAGTTCTGGGGATTCATATACAAAAGGGAAATAGCCTTTGTCCTTCAGGGGTTGACATCCTGATAATAGGAGACAATGCACACAGGTAGCCAGAGATGAGTGTTGTGGCCTGGGAAGTCACAGGGATGGTGAGTGGGGCTGTAGAGCAGGTTGCTTATGATGCTCTTTCCAGAAGCAACAGTAATGTTGATTTGCTTACTGTGCTCAGAGTAAGAGGAGGCAAGGGGATGTGTATGCCTGCCACAGGGCAGATGGCATAGCCAGGGTCAGGCAGAGTTGGCCATCTGGATGCTGTTAGATATAATGGGCTGGGTGAGTTTGTGCTCTGACATTCCCGATCAACACTGCACAACCTCAGAGCAGAAATTCCAAAGCTGAGTGGCTGAGGAGATTTGGTCTCTGGAGGTCCTGGCCCAGTGATGAGAGGGAATGGGGGATAGTCTATGCAAACGCATGGAGGCTGGATGGAGAATGTTATAAATGGGGAAGGTCAAATAGGCAAGTTTGGGTGGAATGTAAAGCAAGTGAGAAAGAAGAATGTGAAATCAATCAGTCAACAAGTATTTATTAAGCACTTAACTTTGCACCAGTTATCGTGCAAAGTGATGGTGATACAAAGCAAACACAAGAATAATCCTTGCCCCCAAGTTGCTAAATCTTAAAGTAGAAGATAAACACAAAGTAATGGAATGTAGTCTTAGGAAGGGTCCATAAGGCTCCTACTAGTTTGTCTGTAACTAAATTTTGAATCAGAGGAGATGGGTTTGAATGCCAGACTTGATATTTATTGCCCAGATCTTGGGTAAATCAATTAATCTCTCTGAGGCTCAATCTCCTTCTCTGTAAAATGAAGGTGGGAGAAAGGGCTTAATTCAGGATCCTATGAACTAGAGGATTTCTAAGGTCCCTTACAGCTCTAAATTCTATGTCCTATGATCCTTGGTATGGGTAGGTAGGTGGCTCAGTGGATAGAGAGCTGGCCTTGGAGTCAGGAAGACCTGAGTTCAAATACTAGCTGTCTGACTCTGGGCAAGTCACTTAACCCTGTTTGCCGCGGTCTCCTCATCTACAAAATGAGCTAGAGAAGGAAGCAACAAACCACTGCAGTACATGCCAAGAAAACCCCAAATGGAGATCGGACACAACTGAAAAACACCTGAACAACAACAAAAATGACCCTTGGTAATTTGTATGAATGAAGTGAGGATTTTTTGAGGGGGGATGGGAAGAGACACGAACATGTTTGTAGGTAACAGGAAAATAGCCAGTAGTCATGAAGAGATTGAAGGTAAGTGAGAGATGATGATGAGGAGAAGGATGAGGATAAGGATGATGATGATGATGATGATGATGATGGCCAGCCCATGATGTGCCAAGCACTATGCTAAATACTTTGCAATTATTATCTCATTTTAGTCTCACAACAACCCTAAAATATAAGAGAGTGGGGATGATAAAGGGGGGAACGTGCTGGAGGAAACAGGATCGAATGAGGTCATTTGTGCAACTACACCTTCTCTCAAACTCTGCATATGACTCCCAAGTCTATATATATCAAGGGGCTGCTTCTCTCTCTCTGAGTCACAGTCACAGTGGGCTGCTCCCACTGACATCTAAGCTGGAAGCTCTATGCCATCTCTTCTTTTTGGAAATCTCTCAGAAGCAGCCCAGAGGGATTTGCATAACTTAGTTATGGTGTTCTTGACTACATCAGCACTGCTCTTTTGTTTTTGTGGATTATCTTTATCAATATTTGCCATATTAGAAATTAAAACAAAATTTACAAATATTTAATTCATTAAAATAACAACAGTAAACCCATTACTATTAACACTACACATTAACATAAATAACATATTTTTATGAAAAATAGCTATATTTTACAAGAAAAAATTGTGAGAAGAGTAGCATTGACTCCTGACCTCCCAACTAAAATCTCATCTTCTACAGGAAGCCTTCTCCAATCTCTCTTAATTTCAAGGCTTTCTCTCTTTTAATTATTTCCTATTTGTCCTGTACACAGCTTGCTTTGTATACATTTATTTGTATATTGCTTTCTCATTAGATTGTAAGCCCCTTGAAGGAAGGCTGTGTGAAGTCGATTCATTAGCATGTCATGGCATCACCTCCCTGATGACATGAACAAACAACAACCACCTCCGTGAGGACTGGGAACTGGCCAGTTGGGCAACACAGCTCTTTCTTTCTTTTTCTTCCTTCTTCCTTTCTTCTTTCCTGCCTGCCTTCCTTCCTTCTTCCCTTCCTTCCTTCCTTCTTTCCCTTTCATCTGTCCACATAGGATATCATACTCTTACCTGCGGGTACTCTGCCCATAGGAATGTAAATTTTGATCATTGAAATCTTTAAGATATCTTGGGGTTTACAAGTTAGATTTCTTTCTTTTTTATTATTTTTTTTAAAAGATTTTATTTCCGTGACTTTTTTCTCCCTTAAAAATTAACTTAAAAATAGAAAACAAAAGAAAATAATGTCCTATAAATGAGAAATTTTCAGACTGTTTCTGGATGTAGCAAAAAACAAAAAACAAACGAACAAACAAACAAACAAAAACAAACCTATGCAAGTTTTTCACTTTTTGTTGAGTAGAATGACTGAAAAGAGTGACTAAGATTTTCTAGAGGACAATTTTTAATTTAGTAGAAGTATTCTGATACAATTCTCATTGAGATCTTTAAGTCATAAATAAGAAAGTACTTTAAATGCTTTCTAGGACCCTTCTCAGATTTGAGATTCATTATTTCATTGAACACAAAGTTACAAATCTAGACCAAATAACTGGGCAACAAAGGTTTCAAAATGCTGGAAGTCAATTAATGCCCAATGAGTCCATTTATACATATGTTCACACCAATATTTGAGCAAGAATTTTATTAAGTTGGCCTACAACCTGCCAACACAAGGAACCCACTTAAAATAATTAAATGTTTCACAAGTTTTGAACTCTACTTTGAAACTGACTGAATTTCAGTTGAAACAAAGAAATTTTAAGGGTATTCAACCAGGAAAACTTCCTTTTTTGCCTTCTCCTTGAAGACCTATAAAAATAACTGCACTCTTGCAGAGTACATAAATTGCACTTTTATAATTTGTTGTTTTAAATGTTACTGATGTTATTCTTTTGTTCAATCTGAAGGCGATTAGCATCAAATATGTGTAAGAATAGAGAATATTAAATTAGTGGATTTGATACAGCTCAGTATCGGCATATACCAGTTATACATCTTGAGACATCTAAAAGACAACAGACAAGTTGTCAAAAAAAAATCATTTGTTTGAATCAATTGATCTATCTTCAAGGTCTTTTTTTAAAAATACAGTTTTGTTAGAAATAAGGCCTTAGAGAAATAAAGCCTTCTAGTTAAAAACAAAACCAAGCTCAGAGTGAGTGAAGAATCATCTATTAGGCTTCTCTTGAGAGAAGCGAGCACAACACACTTTAGTAGCACATGGACCCTGGTTCAGTGGTAGAAACAACTTTTTTTTTTTTTGCTTTTTGGTGAGGCTATTGGGGGTAAGTGACTTGCCCAGGGTCACACAGCTAGTAAATGTCAAGTGTTTGGTCTGAGACCGGATTTGAACTCAGGTCGTCCTGACTTCAGGGCCGGTGCTCTATCCACTAGCTGCTCCTAGAAACAAATTTTAAACTGTTAGTAAGATCCATACTCCACCCACGAGGGCTCCTATTGGTCTAGCTCATCTGAGTTACACCCTTCCTGGACCGCCCATCTCACGTTTGTCCATGTTCTATTAACTCCGCCCACTTCATGGATCCCATGTTAAAAATGGCGGGTATCTCCACCCTTGGGGTGTGAGAGTTCATATTCAATAAGCTTATTAAGCAAGTGCTGGAGGAAAAGCCTTTGCCCTATTGAAGCCCCGTCCTTGAACCTAGCTGGTTGCAACCGATTTAGCCTCTCAGGTTCTTTCTTAAGAACTAGTTGTTTTTGGAGTACTTTCTGTTTGTTTGAGGGACTAGCCACAAGATCTTGGAATTTCTTATCCTGCTGTGGAAGCCTAACCCCCTGAAATCTTTCTTACAATTTGAATTTCTGGCAATGAAAATAACTGTTTCATTATTAAAGACTTGAGATCCAAATCAGTGAAACACAGGAATCATCATTTCACAACTGTTCTAATTAGTTCACTTCATTTTTAAAATGTTTTTTTCTTTAGTAGCAGGTATTTGAATAAAAGCTTAAGATACATGTAGATCCAGATTTCAAGGGGAAATACCCTAGTAAAATTTCCTTATAATTCTTTGCTTTAACTGAGAAAATCTATAAGAATTTATGTTTTTTGTAATGGGGTCTGAAAACAATACTTTTCTTGTAACACTCTTACATAGAATCTTAGCAATTTCTCTGTATATGTACTGCATAGACTGACTTCATAAAGTTGGAAAACATAGTAAGCCACAGATAAAACTGAGTACAAATTGAGTTGTCCAGGGAAAATATGTTTAAAGTATTATTAGATACAAATGCAATTTTTATGAACCTTTGCATAATATCCAACTATTTTTCTCAAATAAGAAAATGTTCATTATAGAAATGTTCTCATATAAGGATACAATTCCCCTCCCCCCAATCATACAGAATGGAACTTGAGCAATCATTTACCAAGTTTGCTTTCTACTGCATGCAATAGAAATACCTCCTGGAGATCAACAGGTGACACAAAAGAATGACATTTACAGAATGCCATTGTAGTGGCAGAACTATAAATAAGGTCAATCATTATGCAGATATCAATCGATTCTGGTATTAACACTTGCATCTTAGTTATTTATAGAGAACAACTTTGGTCCATTAACACATATAATTGAGAACAGCAATCAGGAGTCTTTCAGTCAAGTTACACGGCTGAAAGGGTCAATAATCACTTCCCATTGTTTTCTGTAGGCAAGTCCTTTATCTATAGAAATCTGATAGCAATTCAATTCTGGTATTTTCCAGCTACTGGATGAACAAGATGCTGAAAGCCATTACTATACAGCATAGGAACTCTTTCATTCACTGATTCTGGCACATTTCCAAAATATACCCAACAGTCCGGTTTTATTTTTGTCCAAGAGGCTAAGAGCCAAGGATCGGATATACGCACAGGTACATATAAGCAGTAAGATTACTGTCAGTAGGCCGTGAAAGTTGAAAATAGCAGACATAAGGAGACCTCTGCTACCCCCAGTCACCAGATTTCTTTCTTAAGGACCACGCCTTAAACCCAGATTCCTCTGGCTCTCCTGTCCTTTGATCTTGAAGAGGACCAAAATGACATCATTATGTGAGAGTCAAGTTATGACTGGGGCTGAACAGACCAAAAGGAGCTTGGAATGTTCTACCACAGGTCAGGCACATCCTAGGCCAAGCCCCATTGGTCATTGTTTGGGCCCAAATTGGTTCAGATTGAATATAAATAGCAATTGTTTGGGTTTTGGTCAGGTCAGAAACCCTGAGGTTCTTCCCCTCCCAGTTGATTTTTTTTTTTTTTGACTTGGTAAAAAAGGCCATTCTCTGCCTCATTTCTCACCTAGCCTTAATCACTGCAAGGACTCAGTTAAGCTGAGACCTGTCAAAGACCTGAGCTTGAAAAGGCCAAAGTCTCCCACTGCATCCAGGGCCATCTCCAGTCATCCTGATCTATATCTCACTACTGGACCCAGATGGCTCCAGAGGAGAAAGTGAGGCTGGTGACTTTGCACAGCCTTCCCTCACTTAAATACAATTCACTTGCAAGTCACGGCATCACCTCCCTCATGTCATTTCCTCTTTGAGAAGAAAGGACAAACACCAAGCTCCTAGAGGGCTGGGACAGTCTTTTGTTTCTTTTTATATCCCCTTTAGCACAAGGTTAAGCACAAGGCCTGGCACATAGTAGGTGCTTAGCGAATGTTTATTGAATGAATGTTTTACATATTTTTTTGCAAGCCTCTTTAAGGTTTAGCTTAATAGAAAACATTTGGATTCTTGGGGTCTGCTTTTGCATTCAATCTGTTGCATTACATGGTTGTGGTTGAACTGCAGAGTCCCAAAAGTCTTACTGCATTTTTGGACATTCTGAATATGAAGAAAAGCTGGCCTCACACAGATATGTACATGGAAAAGGAAGGGTTTTTTAATATGCAAATAAAATCTGAGCATTATTATGAGAGTAGTTTTAACTTCAAGGACCCCCTGAAAGGGTCTCAGGGACCTTAAGGGCTTGCAGACCACATTTTGAAGGCCGCAGCTATAGAGGAAGAACCGAAAAAGAAAGACAAATTAAAAAAAAAAAGGTGTAAGGATATCTCTCCTAACCTCAAACAATTCGACCTAGGCTGGAGAAACACTGGAAAGAGAAGGGTCCGTGAACTGACCCAGAACAGAAAAACAATGCTATTTGAGTGATTCAGGAAAGCAGCACTTTTCATGGCCACATGAAGAGATCTTTTTGAGGAAGTCTGCAGGATCCAGGGATAAAACAGAAAAAAATTTAAATAGGCCAGAAGTGTTTTGTGTCCTCAAGTTAGAGGGGGAAAAAATACTATTAACACAATCAGGGGAGATTCCAGCATTAACTAACTCCACCTGGGGTACAGCTGCTCAAGAGCTGGCACCTGAAGAACAGGTAACTAGTACATTCTGTTGGAGGAGAGCCAAAGGGTGGGGAACAGCACAGCAGAGCCAAGGATGGTGACTTCTGTGAAAAGCACCATGATGCCTGCCAGGGAATGGAGGAATGAGAGCGTCTAGTAAAAGACAAACGAGGTACAGAGCTCTGCCCCTTTGCTGATGTTCCACCCGGGGAGTCACAGTAGCTACAGTTTCCTAGGGGGTAGAGGAGACCCCCTCCCCCCAAGAGGGCAAAGGATCTCAACTCTCTATGGGCTCAGACATGAATGCTTTTTGAATCCTTTATTATGCAAACTAAACAGTAATGTTTTGAACCCTTGTGAGCCTAAGCACTTTTAAGGGGAGCTGACTGCCTGAATGGTCTTCAAACAGTTCACTGGACAATTGTTCAGAGTTGGAGCTATGAATCAGTACAATTGGAAAGCACTTTAGATTATTCAAATAAAATGACTAAAATCTCTATATCCTTTGATCCGGAGAGTCCATTACTAAGTTTATATTCCAAGGAGACCTTTGATAAAAAAGCTCCTATCTACAGAAAAATATTAATAACAACACTTTTTGTGATAGCAAAGATTTGGAAACAAAGTATATGCCCATCAAATGGGAAATAGCTAAACAAACTGTGGTTCATGAATGTAATGGAATATTGCTATGTTGTAAGAAATTATTATTGTAATAAACACAGAGAAGTATGGAAAAATCTATATGAACTGATACAGAGTTAAGTAAGCAGAGCGGAGAAAACAACATACACAAGACTATAACAATGTAAATGAAAAGAACACAAACACCCACATCAAAAATGAATGTTGCAAAATTATAAAGAACATGGTTAAAAAGAAGAGATATGAGAAATCACTCCCACCCACCCCCTATGCAGAGGGGAAAGGTTCACTAGTCAAAATAAACAGTGTTGGAGACTCATGAGCTATGGTTTTGTGGTGTCTTAAAAACAAGTTGGCTTTTCTGAGTGACCATGTGAATTTGTATCTATTTCAAAATTATACCTTAAGTGACCATGTATGGATCCCTATTTCCACTGGAGACAGGTATCCTAGGAAATGGGCTGACTGGGATCCTCAGTAGAAAGAACTTTGAGATATGAGACTTGATCCTAGTTTAAGCTCCAGCACCAACTATCTGGGTAACTTTGGGTGAACCATGGTCCTCCTCTGGGGCTCAGTAGTCAGTCAACAAACATTTAGTAAGTACTTACTAGGTGCTAGGCACCATGCTAAGTAAGAACTAGAGACACAAAAAAAGCCAAAAAATCACTTTCAAGGAGTTCATATTCCAATGGGGGAGAAAAATGCAAACAACTATGTAATATAAATATATATGTATGTGTATGTATATATCTATATAACACAAAAATCTTTCTATTTATATATATTCATATACACATATACAAATTATATGCATTATATTTATATACATATTATAACCTTCCATCCACATATATTACCTATAGATATATCTCTAGATTTATCTATTCAGGAGCAGCTAGATGGCACATTGGATAGTCAGGAAGACTCATCTTCCTGAGTTCAAATCTGGCCTCAGACACCAGCTGGGTGACCCTAGGAAAGTCACTTAACACTCTTCGCCTCAGTTTCCTCATCTTTAAAATAAGTCGGAGAAGGAAATGGCAAACCATTCCAGTATCTTTGCCAAGAGAAACCCAAATAGGGTCACAGAGAGCCGGACCTGACTGAAAATGACTGAGTAACAATAATATCACAACTGACATTTATATAGTGCTTACTACAATAACATTTACTGTATATCTATATAGATCTATCTATCTATCTATCTATCTAGAGAGTAATAATCTCTAGGGAAGCCACAAGCAATAGGGGGAAGGAGAAAGAGAGGGAGGTCTAGGAAAGGTCTTCATGAAGCCTAATGTAGGATTTGATCTGAATCTTGGAGAAACTAGAAAGTAGAGGTGATGAAGGAAAGCATTCCAGGCATGGGACAACCAGAGAAGAGACAGTTGTGTGCAAGGAGCAGCAAGAAGGTCAGTGTAGCTGGACCATAGAGTGTGTGGAGGGGAGTAAAGTGAAAGAAGCCTGGGAAGACAGGAAGCAAGCTTCCTGTCCTTCCAAGCTCTAACCCATTAATCTGTCAGCATCTTCACATGGCCCTACATGTACTGCAAAGGTACCAGAGAAACACAAGGGGGCAGTATATCTCTAAAGAAAACAAGGATTTGGAGAACAATCCCAACCAAAGAGTACACATTTTCTTAGAGACTGACTTTCTGGTGATGTGTAGGAGCTGAATGAGTGAGAAGACAGCAATGATCTAGTTTTGTGGGGCAGTGCACAGAGTACCAGGCCTAGAGTCAGGAAGACCTGAATTCAAAGGCAGCCTCAGACACTTACTAGCTGGGTGACCCTGGGCAAGTCACTTCACCCTGTTTGCCTCAGTTTCCTCATCTGTAAAATGAGCTGGAGACAGAAATGGCAAACCACTCCTGGATCTTTGTCAAGGAAACCCCAAACGGGGTCACACAGGGTCGGACATGACTGAAAACCACTGAACAACAACAAAGGAGCAGAATGAGTGAGAAGAGAAATGATGCCGTTTTTTCTTTGGTAGCACGAACCACACTGACCTCATTGTCCTCTCTGCTCAGCTTCCTTACTACTCACACCCCCTGAAGGCAGATGAGTGGAAACCACACTTTGGAAGGGGCTCATTAGTAGCTAGAATATCTATTCTGGTTCCTTTTTTGACTCCCAAGTTCTGTTTTTATACAAATCAACTCTCGGTCATATGAAGAAATAGATAATGACAGACTCTGTTCCAGTTTTGGTCACTAGCCACAAGGGAAATCCCACTGTTTTCAGTTTTTGAAAAGACTTCTGGGATTGTCTGGAAACAGCCAGGTGGCTCAATGGATAGAGCACTGGTGCTGGAATCAGGAAGACCTGAGTTCTAATCCAGAACTCTGATATTTACTAGCTATGTGATCCTGGGCAAATCACTTAACTTGTTTGTTTAATCCACAGGAGAAGGAAATGGCAAAACACTCTATGGACAGCACTGGTGTGTTATGATCCATGGGATGACAAAGAGTTGGACACAACTGAATAACACCACAAATGGGGATAATCATAGCACTTACTTCCCAGGGTTGAAGTCAGGATCAAATGAATTAATATTTTTAAAGCACTCTGCAAACCTTAAAGCACTATGTAAATGCTACTAGCTCTTATTATCATATCAGATATGTTGATTAGTTTAGTTGAACTGTTTTTTCCTCTTGATTTTTTTTCTTGATTTTATTTTTTTGTTATAAGGGATGGTTCTTTGACAGTGAAAGGTATATACTCGAAAATGTGGGAGATATAAAAACAAAATATATCAAAAATAAAATGAGAGGATTAGACTAAATTGGGGTTCTTAATCTGGGGTCTGTGAACTTGTAGGCTTCAAAATTTTTTTGATAACTATATTTCAGTAAAGTTAATTTCTTTTGAAATCCTAGGTATTTTATTTTATACATTAAAATAGATGATTCTGAGAAGGGATCCAGAGGCTTCAGACTGTCACCAAAAGAATCCATGACACAAAACGGGTTAAGAACACCTGGACTAGATGGTCTCTATGGTCACTGCAGTTCTAACACTCTATGACAGCAATACTTCAACTTTTTGGTCTTGGGACCCCTCTACACTCTGAAAATTTATTAAGGACCTCAAAGGGCTTCTGTTCATGTGAATTATATCTATTGATGTTTACTGTATTAGAAATTTAAATGGATAAATTTTAAAATATTTATTATTGAAAATAAAATAGCAAACTCATTATATGTTAATGTAAAAGACATACATTTAGCATAAAATAATCATATTTTCTGTGAGAAGAGTGACATCGTTTTACATATTTTTGCACATCTCTTTAATGTCTGGCTTAATGGAAGACAGCTGGATTCTCCTATTTGTTTCTGTATTCAATCTGTTGTAATAAGTTGTTTTGGTTGAAGCATATGAATATCTTGCTTCACACAAATATGTAGTTGGAAAAGGGAGAAGTATTTAAATAGGCAAATAACATCTTAGAATTATTATGAAAATAGTTTTATCCTTGCAGGCCTCCTGAAAGGGTCTCAGAGACTCCCGGAGGCGGGTGGTGAATCTGTGAATCATACTCTGAGAACCACTGACCCACAAATTAACCTATGAAACAAGTTCAAAGTCATAAAGCTCCACACACAACCTTTCCTATTGCCTTCTGCATCTGAGCAGAACACATTCCCTGTCTACATTCTGGCTCTTTCAACCTGTTGGCAGTTTAACTCTCATCCCTTGCTTTCCGTTCTCAGTAACAAAGATCTGGGTTATGCTCGTTGTTTCTCACTCACACAGCTAGCTGTCTCCTTGCTCTCCAGATCAACAGACATCACCACTACTCAACCTTTCTTTTCTCTCTAGGCTCTGTGATCCATCAGTTCTAGATACTTCCTTAATACTTCAAAAGATCCATCATTTCTTTTTCTATGTGGGTAGCCCCTTCAATGGTATAAACCATAATCTTTTCTTACCCCAGTACATGGGTTTGCTGAGTTGACATGGTCAAAAACCCCCAAACATTCACTACCTACTGGCCAGGTTATGACCTCTCTGCAGTCAGCCCAACTGGTTTTTAGACAACCAGAAGCCTTCCTTCCCAGCATGAGTAGATCTGCCAGGACTCATCTTTCACTGCAACAGCTTTGGAGAAGCCAGGATCTCCTCCATGCCACAATGAGGCACTGGAGGAGGATTTTTGAGAAGGCACGATTTCCAAACACAAGATTCCTTTTCTCGGCTTTTCGACTTGGGAATTCTGCCTCTTTCTAAAGTTAACATCAGCTCCAGTATCCTTAAGTACTCCTATTTTTGGAAGCAGCCTAGAAAGGCAAATCTCCAGTTAAGAGAGATGGATTGTACAAGTGAAAGATCACCTTCTATCTATTGCATTACCTGGAACAGCCCCTGTGACTCTCCAGTGTATCAGGAAAAGCAGAAACTTCAGGTATCTCATGCTTTCGAGTGTTCCTCTGAAAGTCTTTCACTTTTTCAGGAACTTTTCAGATCTCAGATCTTCGTTTGCTCTGGAGGTGTTGACACCAGTCAGCAGAACTTTCTGTTCAGTCCCTGGTACTCTGAATAATCAGACCACTAATTGGTGAACTCTTCTTCTAACCTGCAGGGTGTGTACTGGGCGGGACAGAATGTGTAGGTAGGCTGGGAAGGCAGAGAATTAAAAGGAAAAGGTACTTTGTACTTTGTACTTCAGTAGGGCCTGTTCTTCAAGATACTCCAAATGTACTTGTACCCTGGAAAAATACATAAACCAAGTACATCTTAGTTAAAATCACCTTTAGAAATGTATTAGTTATGTGACTTATAACGATGACTAAGATTACTTCCCCTCAATCTTCATTATAAGTAAAGGTGATAATAAATAATAGCACCCACCTTTTAGAGTTGTTGGGAAAATAACAGGAATACAATATTCATTTTATTTCACACAGCTAGTAAGCGTTGTGTTTGATCTGAGGTCGGGTTTGAACTCAGGTCCTCCCCCACTTCAGAGCCGGTACTCTATCCACTGCGCCACCTAGCTACCCCAACATTCATTTTTTAAGATAAGATTTTGTTTCAATTTTTTTCTCTCTCCCATCCTCCCTCCCCAAGACAGCAAACAATCTGATATAGGTTATATCTGTGCAATCATGTAAACATATTTCCACATTAGTCAAGTTGTAAAAGAAGAAACAGAACAAAAGGGAAAAGCCAAAAAACAAAACAACAACAACAACAAAAAAGCGAAAATAGTACACTTTGGCCTGTATTCAGACTCCATAGTTCCTTCTTTGGGAGGTGGATGGCATTTTCCATCATGAGTCTTTTGGAATTTTCTTGGATCCTTGCTGAGAAGAGCTAAGTCTATCATAGTTGATCATCACACACTGTTGCTGTTACCGTGTAAAATGTTTGTCTGGTTCGCTTACTTTACTCAGCATCAGTTCATGTTAAGTCTTTCCAGGTTTTTCTGAAGTCTGCCTGCTCATCATTTCTTACAGCACAATAGTATTCCGTTACACTCATATACCACAATTTGTTCGGCCATTCTCCTATTATGCTGCTATAAATATTTTTGCACACGTAGGTCCTTTTCCCTTTTTTAGGATCTCTTTGGGATACAGACCTAGTAGTGGTATTGCTGGATCAAAGGATATGCACAGTTTGATTGCCCTTTGGGCATAGTTCCATATCGCTCTCCAGAATGGCTGGATCAGTTCACAACTCCACCAACAATGCATTAGTGTCCCAATTTTCCCATATCTCCAATTTTTATCATTTTCTTTTTCTGTCCTATTAGCCTACCTGATAGGTATGAGGTGGTACCTCAGAGCTGTTTTAATTTGCATTTTTCTAATCAATAGTGATTTAAAGCATTTTTTCATGGACTATAGATAGCTTTAATTTCTTCCTCTGAAAACTGCCTGTTCTTATCCTTTGACCATTTGTCAACTGGAGAATGACTTGCAATAACCTGAATACAAACTACTTAGCACAGTGTGTAAATGTTGACTATAGTTATTGGGTTCTAGATTGCATAAAATATCAAAGGTCATGACAGGAATGGTTTTCTAAGAACGATACTTTCAACTGCATTGCTGTGATTTGACTTCAGATAAAAACCCATTACGTTGTTTACCCTTCTGATTTTTCTTATATTATGAAATTTTAGAGACCATCGTATCAGAAATATAATTATAGAAGTGAATTCTCTTTTAATTAGGTGACTATACTCTTAAATACATGCTGTCATGTGAAATTTTTGTAAAATACTGTGAAATGCTAGTAGAGAGGTCACTTCTCTATTGAGTTATTAAAATGAATGTGGTGACGGTTTTCAAAAAATTGTAATAATGAAGTGCTTTTTGCCTTAACATGTAAAATTCTTATGATTTAATAAGAGGCTTGGGCACCGCCCCCCACCCCTTCAGCCAGAGCTGTGATCTTTTGTAACTGTGAAGAACTTATGTTGAAAAAAAGCAATGAATGATTACTTTTAAATTGACTACACTGATATCATTCATCTAAAAAAGTTTTGTATTTATGAATTGGTCCACTAAGAGATAGCAAAATTATTTAAAACTATTCAAAATTCAGTGGGTTATAGTTTCCTCTAACCTCACCTAAAGGGAAAGACTTCAGTTTCACTATTTATAACTTCCCTGTAACATAAGTTACCAAGTGGTTCAAATAATAATTAAGTAATCAAAACCTAAACATTCTAAGGTACTACAGAAGACATGCCTCTTAGATTCTTTTTGTTTGTTTTTGCCAGGCAATGTGGTTAAGTGACTTGCCCCGGGTCACACAGCTAGTAAGTGTCATGTGTCTGAGGTCAAATTTGATCTCAGGTCCTCCTGACTCCAGGGCCAGTGCTCTATCCACTGCGCCACCTAGCTGCCCCCTTAAATTCCTTAATCTTTGAGAACTATAAAAAGCCTGGTATATAGTAAGCACTATATAAATTAGTTATTGTTACTTCTTTACTTTACTGTAAATACTCCGTATTGGATAACTCTATACTGCATTTTAGATGTCACTGAATGTGATTAGTAAAATAACAAAGGAGATAAGATGAATGATTTTCCCTGTAACATAATTTTAAAATCCATTCTATTGAACTGTTGAATGAAATCTGAGAAAAGCTGTTGGGGCAAGATACTTCCCCTTTTGATCTCAATGATGTTAAAATACAAATATATCAGTCATACGTGGCAGGTGAAAGAAATGACTTAGGAAACAAAGGTTCGAGCATCTAAGCACATTGATTTAGTAAGTAATGCATGTCGATTGCATTACAAATTGGGACTAGGCCTCCTCAGCTTGGCACTGGACCCCAAATATAACAGAAGACAGATTATTATGTGTTAAGAGATAATAATAAGCAGGATATAAAAGTAGGTAATTTGATTTCTAATTGGAAGAAAAATTGGGGGCTTTCCAAGAAAAAGAAGTGTCCTGCTCCCTTCAAGTATCTATAAACAATCAAACGAACATGGAAACAACTGATTGATCAGTACAGGGCCAGTGTTCAGATAAAGCAAATAGTTTGCTTGAGATGTGTAATTTTTTAAAAATTTATTTAATATTTTATTTTTCCCTAGTTACATTAAAAACAATTTTTAACATTCATTTTTAAAACTTTTGAGTTTCAAATTCTCTCCCTTCCTCCCACCCCCACCTCTCCTCATCAAGAGGGCAAGCAATTTGACATAGATTACACATGTCATCATGCAAAACATTTCCATATTAGTCATGTTATGAAAGAAAACATAGACCAAAACAAACAAACCCCGAAACCCTCAAGAAAAAATAAAGTTAAAAAAGTATGCTTCAGTCTGTATTCAGTCACTATTGGTCTTTTGTCTGGGGATGGACAGCATTTTTCATTATAAGTCCTTGAGTTGTCTTGGATCATTTGGATCATTTTTTTGCTGTGAACAGCTAAGTCATTCACAGCTGGTCATGAGATAATTGTGAGAAAATTTGCATCAATCTTTGGAGCTGACTGAGTTTCTAATCAGCATAGCCTAGGTTCTTAGTTAAGGGACTTTCTAAACCACAGGTAGAGGTGATTCAGCTGCCCAGCCAGGCAGGGCTAGTTTCAAACAATGCAATAAAGTTTTCTCACAACTCTCATAACTGAAAAAGTTTTCTCACAAGACAAAAGTTGGCCTAGACCTCTAATTAAATAGAAAGGGAACTGAGCCAGCTCCAGAATTGAGTTACAAGACGGAGTCAGAGTGGTTCACTCAATTTCCCACAATTCCTTCATATATGATGTGACAAAATGTTTGAAAAGTAAAGTATTAAATATGATATATTTTTTTATAAATTAGAAGATAGTAATAATGATAAATGACTTACCGTTAGGAAAAAGGATAGCTAAATCCTTTTGAGAGATCTTTGTCTATTGTGTTCCTTAAGATTTCCTACTTGAACTAGGTCATAAGTTCTTACCAACCCCACTGATAGCATGTTGTGAAACTCTAAAGTGCTGCAGTTTAAGAAACTAGGACCTCTCCCAGCCAAAGTGAAAAAATGTACAAGTTAAGCTGTAAATAATGAGTTTTGTTTGAGATTATTTAGAAAATCATGAAAATTGTATATGTTACTAAATAGGATGTAACTTAAACAGATATTCTTGTGATTGGCAACTTATAGTTGCCACAGTTTTCTGGGCGGAGGGGTTCAGTAGACTATTAAGAATTCACTATATTTGTAAACTTATCCAACATTTAACCAACTTGCCATTCCGGCCATTTCTTGTAGTAATCTCCTCCACCTTATATCCCATTTTAACATCTATGTGTTCTTCTTGGCAAGTTGTCCTCTAAAACTCACCTGAAGTAGCCAGATATACCTCCCCTTCCTTTATTCCATCTACATGGCAGACTAACAGAGGAGTTCTATTATCTAAATGGGAAATTCTATATCTGAATATTAAAACTTATCATTTACCACGATGAATATTTTCCCCCTTCCAACAATTATATTGCTCATAGGAAACTTTCTCTCTTAATAGTTACGGTAGGATTTTTAACCATTATTATTGATGATGATTGGCACTTTAACACAATAATTCTATCAGGCCTAACATATGCTTCATGAAGTTTTGCTATTTCAGTTACATCTTGTGGGACTTGAATTTGATATAGTTCTGAGGTTTTTTTTATTTCAGGTATATTTGTAAACACAAAGCCAATAATTCACCATTCAAGGGGCCACCATTTGCTGCAATCTGAGGACTGCTATAGGTAGATATTTGCTCTGGGGAGACAGCTGGGGGAATAACCTTGTGAAGCTTTGTGAAGGTAAGATCATCTTGACTTGGTTTCCCATCAAGCAACTTCTTTCTCAAGAGGAAGTTTTCCCATCTAAATAATTTTGAGCCTGGCTTGGATACTCGGTGAATAATGTGGAATTTTAATTGGCTGTTAACTATCTCTTCTGCCTGGAATAAAAACAGAGCTAAGGGAGTTTTCCCCTTGTTATGGCTTCTCTATAGCGTCATAACCATGTCCCTCCTTTTCCTTTCATGGCAAATTTTTTATAATAAAGCCTTAAAAAATCTGAAGTGTGTGTACAAATTAAAGCACTTCTGATTATAAAATGGAATCACATTCTAAAGGTTTAGAACACACAATTATTAATATTGAAATGTTTGAGTTACCTTAACAGAATATAAATATAAAATATCTGCCTTGATTTTCCTCTAGCTTATAGTTTTATTTGTGTATATAAAATAGGAATAAGTGGTTGTTGTCTTTCGTTCTTGAAGAAGACCAAAATGATATCACTGTGTTGGAGTCAAGGTACGGTGTATCTGACTGTTGCTGATCAGACCAATAAAAGCTACCACAGGTCAGACACAAATAACCCATACGAACATTTGGAATCGATTGCAATTTTATTCATGTATATAATATAAAAATAACATTCCCATAAGGGAGGAATTAGGAGATGTGACAATTTTCAAAATTGCTTTCATTTTACATACAAAATTGCATTGATAATTGTGAAGAAGGTGAAATTATTTTCCTATTTGAAAAATCAATCTGATAATTTTAAGAGAAATACAGACTCATTTTAGTTTTTTTGTTTTTGTTTTTGGCTAGGCAATGGGGTTAAGTGACTTGCCCAGGGTCACATAGCTAGTAAGTGTCAAGTGTCTGAGGCAAGATTTGAACTCAGGTCCTCCTGACTCCAAGGCTGACGCTCTATCCACTGCGCCACCTCGCTGCACCAGGCTCATTTTAGAAAGAAAAAGTCATTTTCCAATTCAGAACCTCATGAGGTAACAACTGAAATTCTCTGACATTTCAGGTGAATCATGTGTTCTTAATTTGATGTTCTTATAGCTCTATTAATAAAATCAGAATCATAAGGCTTGAGCTAGAAGGTTGTTTTGATGGTGTGCTTGGGCATTTGGCCCTAAGATCATGTCTCTGGAAGTCTCCCAATTTATCAATAGAGAAATTTTTCCCTTGTTGCAGAATACATTCTCTTATCAGAACAGATAGAGGGGTGCCTGGCCCAAGGATTTTTGTCTCTGGCTGGCCCAAGGACTCTCTTGGCACCATGCCTCTGACAACTCCCTCGATATCTGGTATACTCCCTACACTTTCCCATCCATAGCTCCCAAAAAATCCCCTAGATTACCTAATTGGCATCCATAGCATTCCTTTCCCATATAAGCCCCAGCACCATCCTAATTCTCTCGCAGGTTCCCATAAGAACCCTTGCCTGCTTTTGCTAAAGTGTTACAATAAACTTTTTGCCACTTGACTATGAGAAGGCTCGAGTGTGTGAATTCATTCCAGGCAACACTGCCTTGGCATTCTTGGGGTGCCAGCATCCCCAAAACCTTGTTAGTATTAAATTATATTGAGTTTGTATCAAGTCTTCCTATAGGCTCTTGAAACCTGAGAAGCAGAAGAAAAAGCCCCTTCAGAGCAGTCCTGAGAACGTGGCTTGTTCTAGAAATGTATATTATTGCTTTCTACATCTGAGAATTTCAAAGTACGCTGAAAGAACTCTACAATGGGGGCTGCAATACAGATTGGAACTTTGAACTTTTTCATCTACATCAAGAATTTCCAGTGAACTGGTGGAACTTGACATAGGACTTTGCCAGCATTCTTATTTCTCTTTTTCCTCATGTGCCTCTGTACCAGAGGGAATTGCCCCCTAAAAGACTTTGTCAATATGCTAGTTATAGATAAAGGTAAATGAAATCTTATAACTAAGATTTAGCCTGATGGTTTTGAGGCCATCATGACAGTTTTCTTCTTGTGGGAAACTCAGACATTTGTTTGCTATAGCTGCTTTTGTAGCCAAAATGCTTAGACTCTTGAGTGCACTGCTCCCACATGAAACCTGCTCCTTGCTGGCATACTTGGATACACTACTGTTACATGTGAAAACAATATGTCCAAGAATGTTTCTAATTCCTAATGTTAAGGAAAGACAGCTCCTAGAAACCTTGGAGCCTGGTGGCATAAACAAAATCCTTCTTTGAAACATCCAATGTTATCTCCTCCCTCCTCGTAGAAGTTAATTCTTTAACAGAAATAGGTTCACCTAGTTTATGATGGGATCTCTTTTCCTGGTTCTCTTATATGTTTTCCTGATTGGGAGGCAGAGGGGATACCTAACCCGCTAGCCTCATAGTTCTTTTCTGACCCTGTATAAAGGATTGTATGTAGTTATTGCTTTCTATGGTTCATGATGTTTCTGTGAATCTCCCCCCTCAGCCTGATTACATATATCTATACAGTTTCCCCATTGCTAATTTAATTGCAATGAATGTTGATTATTTGATCATTCCTAATTATATTAATTTGGTTTATAGATGGTGATTCATTGGAAACATGTTTCCAAAGAATCAAAGGGGGAGAATGTAAAATGTGAAAATTGATATTCCATGATTAAATATTCATTGAGACTTGTATCTAATCAATCTCTCTAATCAGAATCAATATTTGTGAATCAAAATCAGAGTTGATTGGATAGGCCTTGTTAGATAGATTTAAACTAGCTCCTCTTAGTAAAATTTGTAAGAGTTTAACTTCCCTATTCTTATGGGCTGAAGTCCAACCACAAAAATTCTAAGTCACAAACTTTGCTGACTATGTGGTTTTCCAGAGGCTTTGTTTACCCTACTGCCAGAGTTATGGAAATTACTGTCTTTGACTCAGACTAATTGTAACCCAAGCTCCACCCCTACTCTCTGCTTCTGATGTAATTTGCATTATGGTCTATTTATTGCACCCTACGTAATGTTTATACCACTTCTGCATTTTCAATATTATAGAAGAGCTACTCTGCCTGTCAGTTTTTGGCTACTGAGGAGCCATGGATCCCATTCATTAGCAAGTGCTAGCTTTGCTAATAAATTGATCATGCTTGGAACTCTGCACCTCAGTTTCTCTTAATTGAAGATTTCTATTGGGACACTGGATGTGGGGTAAGTAAAGAATGACTGAAAAAAAAGGGCAGCTAGGTGGATAGAGCGTCAGCCTTGGAGTCAGGAGGACCTGAGTTCAAATCTTGCCTCAGACACTTGACACTTACTAGCTGTGTGACCCTGGGCAAGTCACTTAACCCCACTGCCTAGCCAAGGGAAAAAAATGACTCTGAAGTTACGATCATGGGTGAGAGGAAAAATGGCAGTTCCCTCAAGAAAGACAGGAAAGTCCAGAGAAGGGATAAGTTTAGGCATGGGGTAGGGGGGAAATTATGAATTAAGTTTTGGACATATGAGTTTAAGATGCCTATGGACACTTATGAGATACTATCTAGCAGGCAGATGGCAATGCATGGCTGTCTCAGAAGAAAGACTGAAACTGGATATTAGATTTAGGAATCATCTGATTAGAGATCATACGAAAATAGGTTCTTCAAGAAAGAAAATATATGAGACGCCACCTATACTAAGAAAGGAAGAGATAAATGATGATCTAACAAAGGAATATGAGAAGTAGACAGATATGAAAGAATAGTGCCATGAGAGCCAAGGGAGGAGAGGGTGGTCAAAAAGTTTCAGGAGTCAAGAAGGATATGAGAAAACATCAGATTTGCTGTCAGAGTCTGGTATCACCAGAGAGAAAGATTTCTGAAGAGTGGTAGGATGAGAAATCAGTTTGAAGGATTTAGAAGTGAGATTATATGGACCTCTGGTTGATAATCCCTGATCTAGAATATTAAATTCAGTTCTGGGTACCACTTTTTTTTTGTGTGTGTGAGGCAATCGGGATTAAGTGACTTGCCCAAGGTCACACAGCTAGAAAGTGTCAAGAGTCTGAGGCCATGGGTACCACATTTAAAAAAATTAATTAATTTCTTTTTAGTTTTCAATATTCACTTCTATAAGCTTTTGAGTTTTAAATTTTCTCCCTCTCCCTCTTCACCTCCCTCCCCAAGATGGCGTGCAATCTGATATAGGCTTTACATATACATTCCTGTTAAACATATTTTCATATTAATCATGTTGTGAAGAAGAATTAGAACCAATGGGAGAAACCACAAGAAAGAGGAAACAAAACAGTAGAAAGAAAAAAAAATGCAAATAGTACATTTCGATTTGCATTCATTCTCCATAGTTTTTTCTCTGGATATGGATAGCATTTTCCATCATGAGCCTTTTGTAGATGTCTTAGATCCTTGCATTGCTGAGAACAGCTAAGTCTATCAAAGTTAGTCATCACACAGTGTGGCTGTTACTGTGTACAGTGTTCTCCTGGTTCTGCTCACTTCACTCAGTATTAGTTCATGCAAGTCTTTTCAGGTTTTTCTGAAGACTGCCTGCTCATCATTTCTTACAGCACAATAGTATTCCATTATGTTCATATACCACAACTTATTCAGCCATTCCCCAATTGATGGGCATCCCCTCAATTTCCAATTCTTTGCTACCACATATAGAGCTGCTATAAATATTTTTGTACTTGTGGGTCCTTTTCCGATTTTTATGATCTCTCCGGGACACAGGCCTAGAAGTGCTATTGCTGGGTCAAAGGGTATGCACATTTTTATAGCCCTTTGGGCATAGTTCCAAATTGCTCTCCAAAATGTTTGGATCATTTTACAACTTCACCAACAATGTATTAGTGTTCCAATTTTACCACATCTTCTCCAACATTTATCATTTTCCTGTTTTGTCATGTTAACCAATCTGATAGGTGTGATGTGGTATCTCAGAGTCATTTTGATTTGCATTACTCTAATCAATAGTGAATTAGAGCATTTTTTTATGACTATAAATAGCTTTAATTTCTTCATCTGAAAACTGCCTGTTTATATCCTTTGACCATTTATCAACTGGGGAATGACTTGTATTCTTATAAATTTGACTTAGTTCTCTATATATTTTAGAAATAAGGCCTTTATCAGAGATACTGGCTGTAAAAATTCTTTCCCAGTTTTCTGCTTCCCTCCTAATCTTGGTTGTGGGTACCACATTTTAGCAAAGATATTGACAAGCTAAAACTTTCAGGAAGGTGAAGGGGCTGAAGTCCATGCTATATAGGAAGATGGAAGGAACTACTGATGCTGAATCTTGGAGAAAAGGTTTAAGTCAGGGATAATAACAGATTCCAAGTGACTGGTTACTGCTCTGAGCCTCCACTTCAGGAAATCGGCCTGCTATAGGCACTTCAAACTTGCCTCCTGCTCCTGACTCACATCTTCTTCCTCCCCTCCTCCACTCCAAATAGAATGGATACACATCCACTCGCCTTTCATCCCTTTTATGTTTTATCGTCCCCCATTAGCATGTAAGGGTAGGGACTGTCTTTTTGCTTCTCCGTGCATTTACAGCCCTTAGCAGGGATCAGCATAGAGCTTGTCACATAGTAAGCGCTTTAGGCATCTTTCTCAATATCTGTCATATGTGATTAGTCTTATTCTATTTAGTTTCAGAATGCTAACAACCAACACAAGTTGCAGAAAGGCATACTGAGACTTAATATAATTGCCAACAAAAGTGAAAGGTTACCTCATAAAGCAATGAGCTCTCCCACACTAGAGTTCCATTGCTCAAGAGGATTTCTGTTCAATCATGGGTTGGACTAGATCTAAGATCTTTTCTAACTCCTGAGATTCTGTGAACTTTCCTTATCAGTTAATGGATTGAAACTGCATTTAAAGCTTTCACAGTTTGGCTCTACTCTACCATTCCAGACTTCATATATATTATTCCCCTTCACACACTGTACCTTCCAGCTAAAATGTACTCACAGTGCTTTCTATTTTTATGCCTTTGCCCAGCCTCTGCCCAGTGTTCCTGGGCCATACCTCCCTCCAAGCTTTGCTCAAGAGCTATCTCCTACACAAGGACCTTCTTGATCTCCCCCTAAATTATCTTGAGTTTACTTTGTATTTTGTTCTACTTAAATATTGTTGGCCCTCGATAGAACATAAGCTCCTTTGGGGCAGGAAGTTTAGTTTTTCACTCCATGCCTTTTGATTGTACTCTGTGAACCACTCTTGAGCTCCCCACCACCTAAGAAAGGCCTAAAACCTGGATTGGCCAATCAGGAGAAAGACATTTTTTTTTGGCCCACTCTTAGTTTAACCTACCATACTGCCTTGTGTGCTCTGGCATAACAGACATGCTTTGCTTTGCTCTCTGAGTGAGCCCAAAATGCCCCTTCCTATGTCAGCAACTACAGCGCCAGATGAAGCTGACCAAGAACATTCTGCTGTTTATGACTACCAAGGACAAAGCGCCTTGAACGGGACACTAGCTTGAATAATGGGACTTTTTTTATCTTGCTATTTTATGGACACATGTTATGTTATGATATATATGGATACACACACACATACACATATAGTCATGTTAATGATAAAAGTAACACAAACATCTGGATCTACAATTTCAATTGATACTTTCACACTTCTTTTATCTTACTGTATATACAATCTATCCTATTAAGAAATTCCTTTCTCATGATGTTATGGTTAACACATGGAGACTATAATTTTGGTTGACACAGGCACCCTGAGTTGAGATTGCTCTAAATGTATAAAGGGGCTCCTTCAGCTTGTTTATTCTGAGTTCAGAATTATTTTCTGACTCCCATGCATACATGATTCTTTGCCTTAATGAGAATAAATAAGCACATTATAGCACATGTACAGCCTGATTGTTTGTTCCTTGGTCAAACCTTTGGAAAGGTGAACCCCATTCTGTTTGTTCTTAGTGCAAACCTTCGGTTAAGGGGAAAACTGATTGTTTCTTTGGACCAAACCAAATGGTTGACAACTCCATGCCCGGAATGCTCTCCCTTCAAGTCCCAGCTAAGATCCTACCTTCTACAAGAACCCTTTTCCAGTGCCTCTTAATGCAAGTGCCTTCATCTACCCTGCAAACATTCTGTTCGTACATAGCTGTTTACACGTTGTCTCCCCTATTCCACTGTGAGCTCCTTGAGGGCAGGGACCTTCTTTGTTGTTTCTTTGGGTCTCGGTTGCTTAGTACAGCGCCAGGTATGTAGGAGGCGTTTAATTAGTGCTTGTTCTTTGATGTTGCGGTTGGAACCTCAGCACCTGGCACGTAGGTGGCGGTAATTAAGTGCATTTTAATTAACACTGGCTGCCTGTCTGAGCCTGACCCCGGGGAGTGAAGGAGCTCGGCTGAGGTTGGGGGTTGGCCTGGATGCCAAACCCAGGCTTTGCCCCGCCCCCGCACGTGAGACTCAGTTTCCTCATATGCAAAACGGCGATAACAACCCCTGCAGAGGGTGCAATCTGACAGGGCGCTGCTCAGACACCAGCCCCATCGTGGAGAGGCTCAGGCCGGGCCCGGCTGCTCCCAGTGGGACCGTGGGCTGGTCACGCCCCCTCTCTAGGATTCAGTTTCCTCCATTGTAAAACAAGGGTGGGAGGAGTCAGTGTTGGACTCAGTTACCTCGAAACACCTCCTGGTTGCAGGTGATCCGAACTTGCAGCGCCCGAGGCCAGATGACACTGATCAATCCTGGCCGCCCAGTCCTGACTGGACTGAGTGGTCTGCGCTTGCGCCCTTGTCAGTCAGCTGCGAGACTCTTAGACCTGAGAAAGAGGTTCCTAGAGGGGCAGGTTACGTCATCTCTGAGGGGCGGGACCACACGAGGGTAAGATCCTATTTTTTCATTGGTCGCTTTCCAGGGATGTTTCTCTAGCCTGGGTTTCTAGCACCTGTAGCTCGAACTGGTTCCTTGCCCGTACTAAATATGGCCGCGAAGACTTCACGTTTCTCTCGCGGGACCAAAGTGTGCGCACGCCTCACTAGCATTGTCCAAGCCCATTGGGTAAACCTGGAGTATCGTCAGCGTTGATTGGCTGAAAGAGGCGGAAAGGAAAGCAGCCAGCAAGTTGATTAGTAAGGCCGTTCGCGGGATAGTGTTTGTGGCGCGAAGTCAGGTTTCTTCTAGGTGGAGAAACTGCGGGATTCCTCGGGCTCCCAGCGGACTTTGCAGACGCGGCCCCGCTACAGCCCTCGGGGCGCTGTGGCCACCATGTGGAACAGTAATGGAGGAGCTGGGCGAGAGGCTTTAAGGGAGGGGGCACAGAAGGGGAAAGGGAAATGTACAAAGAGGTGGAGTGGGAGGCTCGTCTAGGTTCCGAGGATAGGGGTGCTGAAGTGGGGGGCTCTCAGGGTAGAGAGGCTTGGCAGCGGTCTGGGGATAATAGGCGGGGGCAGCTGGGGATAGAGGTTCTAAAGGGGTCTGGAGATGGGGTGCTAAGCAGGGGACCAGGTGGGGAGAGAGCCTTGGCCCTAATCTGAGGCTGGGGGATAATGAAGGCGGGGGACGGACACAGGAAGGAGACCAGGTGGGGAGAGATGTCCGGTCCTAATCTGGGGGTGGGAGATCATGAAGGAGGGGACAGACACAGGAAGGGGTGGGTGGGGTGAGAGGCTTGGCCCTAATCTGGGGGTGGGGGATCATGAAGGCGGGGGACGGACACAGGAAGGAGATCAGGTGGGTAGAGATGCCTGGCCCTGATGTGGGGTGGGGGAAGATGGGCCGGGTGTCCACTATGGGATGGAGGATTCTTGACTCCAGCGAGGAAAAGTGATTCTGATGTCTTTGGTCTGCTGTTAATGCCAGGTGGATTTGATGGAGGCTATGGGAACACTTCCTACGTAAGTGGTGGCTACACACAGCCCCCAGGGGGGTTTGGCACTCCTACTGCTTCTCAGGCTGAAAGGAAATCAGTAAGTTGAAAATAAAGATAAACAGTTGGCACTGTTTTATTTACTTCTTCCTAAAGTGACTCCCTGCTTAGAAATGAATACCCATTTGTGATATTTAAGTATAAACAGAATTGACTTGGTAATGTGGGGATGTCTAGGGGATGGGCTGGGCAGGAGAGGATGTGGAGATAAGCTTAATAAATGTTTGTCAAGTCCTCCTTTAATTTGTATTTGTTTCTATGGTTTTATTTCTATTTTTCTTAATTTTTTAGCTCAAATTAATTTTATGTATCATAGAGAATCAATAAGGACAGAAAGGGAGGAATGAACAGAATATTCAGTCGATCAGCACAGACTGTAAATAAAATAGCCAATGATTGACTTTAGGGAGTAGGAAAGGGCTTCCTGATTAGATACTGGAAGTATCAGAGCCTTCCCTTTTTGCTTAGAGCCACAGAAGGGAAAGGGGAACCTAGTGATGGGGTGGGGCCTGTCTCACATAAATTGGATCACTCCTCAACGGTAGCCACAGCTCCCATGGAGTCATCTCTGCAATCTAGCCTTCTCACAGTGGTGCAAGGAGGAAGTACTGTCTCAGGATGAAAAATAGGTCCCATACCTCTCTCTTGTCTTCTACCTCTACTTCTGAGGACTCTCCAGGAATATGGTTTCATTTTTAAAATTAACAAAACAGCTAGTGAATCTTTCCTTGAGTAAGTTGCTGTTCCCCACATTCAAAGGCTCCATCTTCCTTTGAGACTTTCGTGCTTTGGAAGGGATGGATTGTAGATTTTGACCTTTTCTAAAACTAGCTGCTGATTAGACTGCACATAGACGGCTGATTCTGATGTATTCCCTATTTCAGTATTCAGTTTCTTGTAAAGATAGTTTTATTTTTTTGTCATATTATTTACTCATTAGATCCCGTACCTTTAAGTGTCTTCTTGGAAAAAGTTTTCATGACTTCCAGTTGACAGGCTTCTGAGTAGCTTACAAGCTTTTGGCTTCTTTTGTGTCTTAAACCTGAACTACATTTTCCAACCTCCTCCGGGCCCCACTTCATATTAAAGATGCCAGTTATCAAAATACACATAAACTTGGTTTGGTGGTGCTTGTCAGATTCTTTATGTGGATTTTCTACTTCTTCGTTCTCTGCAGTAAATGTTGGCCCATAAGCTACAGTTCCCTTCACAAGGGTCTTTTTGCTTAAGCTCATCACAGAAAGCACAGCAAGGTAACATCATGTGTTCCTTGAAACGTTTCTTGTTGGGCGCACAATAAAGCCAATTCTGTTGGTTCTTTCCTTTAGGAAAACCCTTGAGCCAGCCTCCTATTTAGCCATAGCTTCCTTCTGAATCTGTTTTCTTGGGGAGTGTCAGTATTGACAAGGGTCAGTCCTTCCATTAGAATGGAATTCTTTAATTCTGGTAGAATGTCACTTCCGCTCTGTTGCCTCCTTGGGATATGGAGGGGTTTGGTTTTCTAAATGTAAGTCCTAGCCCGTGTGGCCCCAAATTGACGTGGTCTTGGAAGCAAGAGGGAGCAGGGAGGGGGGCAAGATTCAGTAAAACCTTGGTCTAATTTGATGTCTACCTCCTGGCTCAGTTAGGAAAAAATAAGTATTTGGTATTCCCAAAGCCCTTTTGAGTCGTCTTAGCTAGAATTGAGACGCTTTATGCAGTGGATACTTAAAGAATGTGTGCTTACCTAAATGTGGCTTGGGATCAGTACATTGTCCTCATGATAAGAAACTAGTGCATCCTTTGTAATCTTGTACACAACAATATTGCAAGAAATTTCTCTGTGTGGGCTGAAATAAATTTGGGACTCTTTCTTTTCATCCCCTTACCTCCAAATTATGACGCTTGCCTAGGGTCACTGAGTAAATTAATGGAACCTTAGTTTTCTTGTGCTAAAAACAGATGTAATGAAGATCTCAGAGGCTATGTGAGGTGAAAACCAAACACAAGAGTGTCCTGAGTGGGATCCAACTCCGCACATGTTGTTTCTCTCATAGACAGAGGAGAACTCCAGCTTTCAGTCTGCTCTGTCTTTTTGTTTGTTTTTGTTTGTTTTTGTTTCAGTCTTTCACTGCTGATCCTTAGTATCCAGCTGATCGAGTTTTTCTTTGAGATCCCTGTGGTTGTATGAGGGAGACTGACCGGTGTGTTTTCTTTACAGAGAGCACGAGCCCAGCACATTGTCCCTTGCACCATATCACAGCTCCTTTCTGCCAGCCTGATTGATGAAGTATTTAAGATTGGGGAGATTGAGATTTCACAGGTATGGCAACAACATCTTGGTAGAATCCCTGAATAATGGTTTGTGATTAAAAGGGCATAAGTTTCACCCTGGGACTCAGGAAAATCATTGTCTACCTTTTTACGTAGGTCACTATTGTGGGAATAATCCGGCAAGCAGAGAAGGCGCCGACTAACATTGTTTACAAAATCGATGACATGACGGCTGCGCCGATGGACGTCAGACAGTGGGTGGACACCGACGTAAGTGCGTGGGGATGCATGGGAAAGATCCTTTGGTGTGAGTGAACTTCCACACGGTCTCAGGCTTGTGGAAAGTGCATAGCTTTGCTGGACTCTGCTGCAATCAGACCACATCAGGAGTATTGGGATGCCCCATTTTAGAAAGGACATTGGTAAACTAGAATGTGTCTGCAGGAGGGAGCCCAAGGTTGTGAGGCTACTGAAGATGACTATGATATATCAGAATCAGTTGAAGGAATGAGCTATGCTTAGCCTAAAGAAAAGAAGGCTTTTGGGAAGGGGAAGGATGACAGCCTACTTCAGGTATTTGGAGGGTTATGAAAGAAATTTGCTTTGTTTGGCCCCATGGGCTCCCTTGGGTGGGGAGATAGTGCTATCCCCCTCACTGGAGGTCTTTAAGCAAAGGCTGGATTGTACCCTAGTCACCCAGCCTTGCTTCATGGAGTAGGTGGAGCATGGACCTTGAAGGATGGGAAAACCCCTTCATTCTGGATGAAAGAAGCAGCATGAGCCCACATTGGCCGGGCTGTGGGGAGAGGTAGCCCAGGAAGAGGCACCTGTTCAGTCAGACAGCACCACTGTATTTGTCTCTGGGACCACGTTGCCAGACGGTCTCATTATACCTCATAGGGTCAGTCAAATGTGAAGACTCTGCATGAGAGCCTTTGGAATACCTTTCCTAAAGGTGGATGGGGATAGAATGTGAAGATGAAGGTACACTCTATTAAGTGCCCAGGCTGAGTCCTTCATCAGGCCAAATGTATGTATGCATTCTGCCATGCATAGAGACAGAGTGGCTAGTCACCCATTTAGCGTGAGGTGAGAGGTGCAGGTTAAGCCTAATAACAACCTCTCTTGCCTTTGTTTTCTTGGAGGGGGGGGACCTGTGACTTCATTGGTATAGGGAAGTCCTTGCTGAGGAAATGACCTCTCCTAATGCAGATCCATAACTGTTGTGTGACTTCTGCGCTTTGAGAATTGCCTGTACCACTGAGAGCTTGTAGCAGGGTCACTTGAGTTCAAGTCTTCTCTGCCCACTGCCCCACAGGGACTCTCTTCGCTCTACACCTTTCTCAGTGCCAGTGATTCTACCTTTAGAAATAGACTCATTTCTTTTAAGTCCTCTTTCCTTCTTGCTTAGATTATTGTAACGTCCTCCTGACTAGCCTCCCTGACTCCAGTTCTTCCAATCTATCTTACATTATATTGCCAACCTAACTATTCTTTTGGTCTTATTCCTTTGATCCAAAACTTTATGTGGCTCTCTGCCTACCAAGTAAAGTCCAGACTCCTTTGCATGCCACTGGTGTTGGGAATTCTGCCCACTCTGAAGTGTTATTGGCTGTTGGAGTCTTGAGCTATTTCGACATTCATTCTTAAAGTCTTCTTAAAGTTGAGTCTGAGCTGGACCTTGAGGAGAGAGAACTGAGACCAGGGAAGGGCAGCACCTGACCCAGAGTCCTTAGGAAAGCTAAGAGTGTGACAGGGCTCTTCATTCTAACTTCAAGACCCCCTGTTATGGAAAGAATAGAAATAACCTCTCTTGCCATGCAGCTATGCCTGTTCTTAACTTTCATTTTCCTTACCCATGTTGGTAATTAAACAGACACATTAGCCAATGACCATAGAAAACTCACCGATTGATTTTTGCCTCCCCTACTCTTAGGACACAAGCAGTGAGAATACTGTGGTACCACCAGAAACCTATGTGAAAGTGGCTGGTCATCTCAGGTCTTTCCAGGTAATGTTGGACATAAGTAATAATCATCACTCGTTTATATACCACTTTGCAGTTAACCTAGTGCTTCATTTACAGTGACCCTGGGAGGCAGATAGTACAATTATTACAGGTGATGAAACTGAGGCTCATAATGATGTGAATTGCCCACCATCACATAACCACTACTGTCAGTGTTGGGAATAAATAATAGGTTCTTGAACCCCATCTTCTGGCAAATTATGACTCTTCAGAGTAAAAACATTTACCTTTTATACACACCAAACGTGGTCTGTATTTGTCCCACAGTATTCTGGGCTGTGTCAGAATTGTTAAAACCTGTGAGTTTGAGAACAGTTCATGAAGTGTTACATTTTCTCCTGTCTCTTTTGTAGAAAACAGTTCTCATTTTCCATTTCAGTGAGCACTTAGAAAATAACAGTTGGGTCTAGTGGAAAGAACACATGCGTGGGTTCTGCTCACTTCACATTTAGAAGACCTAAATGCAGGACGGCTAAGTGGTGCAGTGGATAGAGCACTGGCCCTGGAGTCAGGAAGAACAGAATTCAAATCCAACCTCAGACATTTACTAACTGTGTGATGCTGGGCAAGTCACTTAATCCTGATTGCCCCCCCCCCCCCAAAAAAGACCTAAATGCAAATCCCATCTTCAACACTTAGCAGCCATTCGAGCTTGGCCAGGTCTTTTCTTTCCTGAAACTTATTTTCCTCACCTATAAAATGGGAGTAGTATTTATACTACTTGTTTTTAAGGCACTTGTGACAAAAGCACCTTGTAATTATCCTCTATGAATGTGAGATTGGTAGTAGTGATACTTGAAGTCAGTTACTTAAGATCCCTTAAGCTGTGGTATCAAGTCCAGTGTAAAGTAGTCTTGTAGTATTATGTTCCTATAAAAATTAAGGGGGAAGAGGCAGAGGGGTGGGGTCTGTTCTCAGACCTGAAATTCTTAGGTTTCTTTAAGAAGACCAATACTGTCAGTAACAGCAGACCAGCAGTTTAATCTCCCTTCCCCCCTCCCTCAGTTCTATGTTAAAAACCTGCCTGCTTGACATCTAATATTAAGTATTGTTTCAGCCCCTTTCTGTCTCTGCCTGTGAATTGTGAGGATGTCAGCTACCTGGAAATCCAAATAGAAATTTAAGCTGGTCTGGAATATTGTGTCCGTGTCCCCAGAGTCCCCTTGTGCCTGTAAATAAGTACAGAGCTTTGCTGATAGTTATGACAAAATGCTCTTAAAGGAAAACTTCCACAGAGCAGCTATATTTATGAATCTGATGCTTCAGAAGACGCAGACCCCAGATTCTATGTTTAACTTGCAGTCTGTATTAGTGGAAAGAGGATTTACCCCAATGAAATTGGGGAGTACTGGAGACAGAAAGCCCCTAGAAAAGTTCCCAAAGGATGTGTGTAGCTCCTGTGCTCAACTTCCTGGGGAGTCAGAGAAATAAGGCAACCCTGGTCAGACATAGGCCGGGAAGAAGACAGGGGCCAGAGTCCTGAGCTCAGACTGAGGAAGGGGCAGCTAAGTCGTTCATCTCATTGTAGAAAGAGGGTGGATGTGTTCATATACCCTAAGATGAAACTACATCTATTTTGCATAAAAACTGGGTGACACGTGGTCATTAGGGTCCACAATTGGCCTAATCGGATACGGCAGGCTATTAAGGGTTAACTAGACTTTTGGGGGACAGTCTGGAAAATCTGACTACCATTGATTCTTTTTTTTGCAAGGCAGTGGGGTGAAGTGACTTGCCTAGGGTCACACAGCTAGTAAGTGTCAAGCGTCTGAGGTCAGTTTTGAACTCAGGTCTTCCTGAATCCAGGACCAATGCTCTATCCCACTGTGCCATCTAGATGCCCCCTTACCATTGATTCTTAATGTTGCTTTTGTGGTCAATAATTCATCATTCTAGACAACCAGATGCAGGAGAAGCCCAGGCCATCACTGACTTTCATGTTGGCGTCATCCTGCCTTAGAGGCAGCTTGAAGAGAGCTCCTGCTGTGTTCCCTTCTTTGTCCTAAACTGTCTTGTTATTTTAACAGAACAAAAAGAGCTTGGTGGCATTTAAGATTCTTCCTCTAGAGGACATGAATGAGTTTACCATCCATATCCTGGAAACTGTCAATGCCCATATGGTACTAAGCCAATCTGTCAGCCAGGTGAGTACTTCTGGAAGGTAATTCTTTGGTCAGTCAGTCCATCAGTAAGCATTTATTAGGCACCTACTGTGTGCCAGGCACTGTACTACCTGCTAGACATACAGAGAAAGGCAGAAGATAATGTTCTGGAGGAGCTCACAGTCTGATGGGGGAAACAAAATAGAAACATTTATGTGCAAACAAGATAGACATAGGGCAGATCAGTTTTTCTTTCTCTAGGATGTTGGAAATAGGATAAGATTTAGAGCTGAGAGGATATGTGTGTATGGTTTTTTTCTTCTGAACTTAAACACCATAAAAAGAACATTTACCTATATATAGAAGCACACAAAGAGAGGATTCTCTATGTATCCAGGAATCAATTTCATACACTCACTCATCTTACTGTATATTACTTTAAGAACTGAATTGCTAGTCTATGATTCCTTCTGAATTTCTGTGAATTTTTAAAATGTTAGATTGTCCCCCTTTTTTGTATCGCTAGTGCTATCTCTTCCCAATCTTCTCAATTTATAAACTGAGAAGAAGAAATGAGGTGGGCGGGGACCCCTTGTAACGCATTTGCAGAGTTAAGCAAAATGAATCCATGATGTTGACTGCATTCAAAACCTTATGTCTTAATCAAATTACCAGTATCAAAAATGAAGAGGGTGAATGCACCACCAGTGAAGATGAAATTAAAGCAATTATTAGCAGCTGTTTTGCCCAATTATACACCAATAAAATTGACACTCTAAATGAAATGGATGAATTTTTTAAAAATCTAAATAGAATACCTAAATAATCCTGTCTTAGAAAAAGAAATTGAACAAGCCATCAGTGAGCTCCCTAAGAAAAAAAATCCAGGATTAGATGGATTTACAAACAAATTCTACCAAACATTTAAAGAACAATTCCAATACTTTTATAAACTGTTTGAAAAAATAGATAAAGGAGTCCTACCAAATTCCTTTCATGACACTAATATGGTTTTGATACCTAACCTGAGGAGAGCACAAACAGGAAAAGAAAACTATAGACCAATTGCCCTAATGAAAATGGACACAAAAATTTTAAGTAAAATACTAGCAAGGAGATGTATCACAACATTCATATGCAATAACAGGTTGCAGGACTGGTTCAGTATTGGGAAAACTATCAGCTTAATTGACCATATCAAAAACAAAAGCAACAAAAATCATATGATTATATTACTAGATGCATAAAAAGTATCTTGTTTTGTTTTTAATTTTTTTTTTTACGCAATTGGGGTTAAGTGACTTGCCCAGGGTCACACAGCTAGTAAGTGTCAAGTGTTTGGTCTGAGGTTGGATTTGAACTCAGGTCTTTCTGACTTCAGGGCTGGTGCTCTATCCACTGCGCCACCTGGCTGCCCCGCATAAAAAGTTTTTTACAAAATACAACATGTATTCCTATTAAAAACTCTAGAAAGCATAGGAATCACAATGGAGCTTTTCTTAAAATGATAAGTATCTATTTAAAACCAAAAGCATGAATTATCTGTAATAGGGATGAACTAGAAGTCTTTCCATTTAGATCAGAGGTGAAGCACAGATGTCTATTATCACCACTATCATTATTGTACTAGGAATACTAGCTATAGCAATAAGACAAGAAAAAGAAATTGAAGCAGCTTTGTGCAGAGGATATGATAGTGTCCTTAGACAACCCAAGAGAATCGATTAAAAATCTAGTTAACAATGAACAACTATACAGAGTTGCAGGATATAAAGTAGACCCACACAAATCCTCAGCATTTTACTGACAAAATTTGGCTCCAAGAGATGGAAAGAAAAATCCCATTTAAAATAACTGCAGACTGTATAAAATACTTAGGAGTCAACTTGCCAAGACGCACAAGAACTCAGAACACTATTACAAAACACTTTTCACAGAAATAAAGACAGATTTAAACAATTGGAGAAGTACCAATTGCTCATGGACAGGTTGAGCCAATATAAAAATGACAGTACTCTCTAAATTAGTTAATTCAGTGTCATACCAATGAAAATACCAAAGAATTACTTTATAGAGCTAGAAAAAATAATAAATTCATCTGGAGGAGAAAAAAGTCAAGAATATCGAGGGAATCAATGGAAAAAAAAGAGGAAAAAAAGTAGCTTAGTAGTATTAGATTTCAAACTACACTTCAACAAAATAATCTGGTATTGGATAAGAAATAGAGAGGTTGATCAGTGGAATAGACGAGGTGTGCAATATGCTGAACTAAATGACCACAATAACTTAATGTTTGATAAACCCAAAGATCTAAACTGTTGGGTACAAAAAATGAGCTGGGAGGCATGATTAGGGAGCAGTTCTGAAAACGATCTAGATGTTTTAGCAGACTGCACGCTAGATGTGAGTCAGCTGTGGTAGCCAGAAAAGGCAGTACCTTCTAGGACTGTGTAAGTCAGGGCATTGTTTCCAAGAGTAGGGTGGTGACAGTCCCCTGTCCTCTACCCATGTCAGACTCTGTCTGGAGTGCTGTGTTCAGTTCTGGGGGCTAAGCTGTCCATAAGCTGAAGAGTGCCAGAAGAGGGCCACCCAGACAGTGACGTGAAGTGGGGCTATTTAGCCTGGAGACGAGAAGGCTCAGGGGGCGCACGGTGGCTGTCTGAGAGTGTTTGGAAGCCTGTAGTGTGGAGAAGGGCTGGACTTTGGGGGGTGGGGTGGAAGGGACCAAAGGCCAATTTGGGCTGGGCGTCAGGGATGACTTCCCGCCAGTTAGAGCAGCCCAGAAGGGGGTGGGCCGAGTTGGAGGTGGTGGCTTCCTGGGAAGAGGCTGAAAGACCATTGTTGGGTCTGGTACAGTGGGAATTTGTCCAAGATGGGTTGGACTGAATGGGTAGTGAGCTTCCTTCCAATTCTCAGATTCCGTGATTCTTTAATTTGACAGCATACACAACTGGTCATCCAGTTTTGCTTTTTTTTTTTTTTCCGTCCAGTTTTTTCTTGAGGACTTCCACTGAGAAAGAACCCCTTCACTTGTGCATAGCTCTAATTGTTAGGAAGGGCATTACTCGTCACCCCAATCCTAGATTTGCTTCTTTGTAATTTTTGCCTCTTCCTGCTAATTGTGGTCTCTAGGGCCAAGCAGAGTAATCTCCTCTCTTCCGGTCTTTGAAGCATTTGAAGACTGTACTCTCCTGTCCTCTCCTGCCCCACTCCACCCCACCCCAAGTTTCCTGCCTATTCCTCCAGCTCATCCGTGGCCTCATTAAAATGTGGTACCTCTCACCAGACACGTCTTCCGAGAAATAGTCTGAACTCAGCAGAGGGTAGGAGGTCTGTCACCTCCCTAGTCCAGGCAACGACGCTTCCATTAATGCAGCCCAGGGTTTTCTTGGCTTTGTTGGCTCACGCTGAATTTACAATCTGCTAAGCCCTCTCATATCCTTTTTTTTTTTTTTTTTTTTTTTTTAAGTGAGGCAATTGGGGTTAAGGGACTTGCCCAGGGTCACATGGTTAGTAGGTGTCAAGTGTCTGAGGCTGGATTTGAATTCAGGTTTTCCTGACTCCAAGGCCAGAGCTCTATCCACTGTGCCACCTAGCTGGGCTTCCCCCCACCAATATCCTTTTCAAACTAGCCCTGCCTTGGAGATCATTGTGTCCAGGGTTTCACAACTGTTTGTTCATGGCAGATTTTTGCCAGTTTGTCTAACTTTTACTACCAAAGACCCTTCCATCTTAAAAACCTAAACTCAAAAAAAAAAAAATCTGACTCTTGTTCTTTCTCTCTGTTCACTCTAAACACCCTGCCCAGTATTATGAAACACTGACCTCAACTGATGTTACACATCTTAGAGCAAAAGAGTACAGAAGAATTGTTCTTTCCCATGTCTGAGGGGCCTTCCAAGAGGCCCTGCAACTTGACCTTAGGGGAGGGAACTTGGGTCCAGAGAGTGGAATGCTGCCCTGTGAGGCTGGCGGCAGGGCTGGACTAGAACTCGTCTCCTGATTCCCAACCTAGTACTTTAAGTGTCCTTTTTTTTTCTTTAGCCCTTGGCAGGAAGACCTTCTCTCAGCACCTCTGGAATAAGGGATCCAGGAAGCTTTGGGGGAAACAGCTTTGGTGGGAGTAGTCTTATGCCGGCAAATGGCCTCACTGTAACCCAGAACCAGGTAAGCCTCGTGTGTGAAAGCATCAGTATCCTGGCTCATGTGCCCACTAATTATGATATTCTAATGCCATGCATGTGCTGCTATTTCTCCCATATTTTATTTCTTTTTTTTTCTTTTTTGTATTTTTTTTTTTTTTGGAGGCAGTCATGGTTAAGTGACTCATCCGGGGTCACACAGCTAGTAAGCATCTGAGGCTGGATTTGAACTCAGGTCCTCCTGACTGCATGGCCAGTGTTCTGTCCACTGCACCACCTGGCTGCCCCTACTCTCGTTTTTCAGTGAGTTAATCCCTCCCTGCCTTCTTTACTAGTATCATTTTTTTAGAAGGAGAATGCGGGATTCCATTCTATTCTTTAATTTTTAAAACTTGCTAAATCAAAATGCAGCCTTGGAGCCTCCCCTCCAGCAGTGTCTCCCGTTCATATGTGATTGCTCAATAGATGTGTAAAGGTGCCATTGTTGGAGGGCCCTCTGGCTGTCGGTATCAAGGAACTATTCTTAGGGATTTCAGTGTCTGCATTGGTGACCCCAGATCTTCCCGCTGCTCATCTCCCGCTGAACTTCAGCTCCGCTGCGGCGCGGTCGCTTTTTTACACTTCTTTTGCTTGCCCCATCTCTCATATTTGGGGCTCTCCTCTCCCTCACCCAAGCCTCCTCTTGTTCCTGCTCTCCCTAGCACCAAGCTGATTTGTCTCTGTTATAATCTGTGGTCCCTGGACCATCCCTCACTTCCATTCCACCTCCTCCATTCTGCTTGTACTTACAGACTCACCCTTGACCTCAGTGCAACCCTGGAGCTCCTGGCCTTGCTCTGCCCACTGTCACTCACCGTTTCAGGCCTCTGGGGACTTGGTGCTGGATCAGCTCTCCCCCAGCTGTTCCTGCAGAACATCACTGTCAGCATGGCCCAGGTTTCCCCCCACCCCTGCTCGCTCTTCTGAATTCATTCCTTCGCTTGGTGGCACTGCCATTTGAGCGGGTCCTTTGTTCATCGTGAGGTGTTTTTGGTTTTGTTTTTTAATTCATTGATGTCTTTTGTTTTTATACAACTTCCATTTCCCAGTATGTCCCTCCTACCTCTTCTTCCCAGACCACCATCCCTTAAAATAAAAAAGAGACAAAGGGAGAAGCAGTTCAGCAAAACTAACCCTTGCATCCACTGATTCTTAATAGATTCCATGGTGTTGCACGCCCACGGACCTTGACCCCGCCTGGAAGGGAGAGGGCTTCATTCTCATATGTCTTCTTTGCACCAAGCACGGTCATGACAGGGGCTCAGTGATCAGTTTGGTGGTGTTCTTTCCACCTAGTTGTTGTAGTCATTGTGTGTATTGCACGAGCAGGTCCTATCAGCTGCATCTCTACAGCATGTCTCTGGTCTTTCCCTCTTCATTCCACAGTCAGGGCCCTGATACAGTAACCTCCTTCCAGGTCTCCTCATCCCTCCATTCTTCTCACTGCTCCCAGAATAATCCTTTCCACAAGTGGTTCTGCTCGTATCTCACAAAGATCCCAAGCAGCTTCATGGGACTGCAGAGGAAAGTTCACCTTGCCTGACAGTCACACTCCCCTCTTCTCAGCCTGGTTCCATTCCGACTTTCAGCTTTTATTTCCTACCATTATTTGCAACTTTGCAAATTCAAGGTGTGGTTTGCAGCTTGTCTGAAAAATGTCTAGGGAGTTGGGGGACTCCCAGCTCGGTATGAACTCCTGGGCTTCCAGGAGTGGGGAGGTGGTGGTCCCACGCTCCTCCATCCTGGTCAGATGCTGTGGTTTAAGAGGAGCCCTGAAGAGCTGCAGGGTGTCCAGAGGACAGCCAGGGTGGTGAAGGGCTGCAGGTCTGGCCTTGGAGCAGAGGGGATGTGAGAGCCAGGGTTAGAGTCTGGAGGGCCTTCACACGGAAGGGGATCACACTTGTTCTCTGGCCCCAGACAGAAGAACCAGGAGCAATGGGGGACGTTGGCAGGGGCCGGCTTTAGGCTTCACGTCAGGGAAAGCTCATTAGCTCGAGCTGTCCCTGCGTGGAATGGCCGCTCCGGACCATGAAGGTTCTTCTTTCTTGGAGGTCTCCAAGCAGAGGCTGGATAACCCCTGATCAGGTCGGTCTTAGCAGAGATTTGAACTAGATGGTCACCAGGGTTACTTCCAGCTCTCACTGAAGTCTGTGACTTCTCCCCTCCAAGCACTCTGAACTCTGGATGACTGTTAACTTCCACCCCTACCACCCTGGGCAGGATCAGACTGCTGTGCCCTTGGCTCCTTGCACCGGCCTGCCCTGCCTGTCTCCTCCGTCCCCACTCCCAGCCCCACACTCCGTCTCCTTCAACCCCACACAACGCTTTGTTCTGTCACTCAGAATGACGTGTGGCTTGCACAAGGCCGTCTGGTGTCCTGTGTGTCACATCCAGCACAGGGTGCACGTACTCAGCACTTTTAAGTGTTTTGTCATGTTGTCACATCAGGGTTTCCATCTGGCTTAACCGATTTCTCTTCCGAGTTTTTCCTAGTGGTGTGTTTATAGTGGATTTTCTGTGATCAGTCAGTCAGATTTTGATGGTTCTCCCCACAGGTGCTGAATTTGATTAAAGCATGCCCAAGGCCAGAAGGCATGAACTTTCAGGATCTCAAGTCTCAGCTTCACAACCTAAATGTGTCTGTAATCAAGTAAGTGCACTGACTCCCCTCCAGTCAGGCCTCCAGAACACGCATACTGACTTAACAGATGGTGTCTGAACTGCCCAGGCTGTCGGAGGAGGCTTGTGTGAGGACCTTCTCTGGCCAGAGCTGTCACAGGGTAGCTCCAAACCCCAGGAGGGTTTATGTGCCAGCCTTTAGGCTTGGTTCAGAGGATTGAGATGAGGCTGCGGAGCCCTTGGAGGGGAGGGGAGGGGGAGACGGGGAGACTGCCTGGGGCTGCAGGAAATGAACTTCTCTCTGCCAGTCCTACAGAACTTTCACAGAACAGTCACTACAGAACCTCACAAATAGGTTAAGAGATGAGCAAACTGAAGCCAAGGAGGGGAAGGAAGTAGCACAAGCTAGAGTCACAGCTGGTCAGTAGCGGAGGCCAGGCCTGAACCCCACTCAAGACTCCACCTTCGCTCACTGTGCCACATTGCCTGGGGCTCCTCTTTAGCCTCCTGTAGCCACAGACTCTGGTCAGCTTTCCCCTGCCCCATGAGAGACCTGTGCTCAAGTCTGCCTTCTCCTCTGCCTTGTGCAAACAGGGTGACCAAACTGTGGTCTGTATCGGCAGGAAGTGGGGGGAGCCTCTGGCCAGCTTCTCTCTCTTTACAAACCGCTCGTCTGAAGCGAGCTGAGCTCATGTTCTCTCTCTCCTCCAGGCAAGCTGTCGATTTTCTCAGCAATGAGGGACACATCTATTCCACCGTGGATGATGACCACTTCAAATCCACAGACGCGGAGTAACTCAACAGCTAGTTTTGTTTTCACAAGAGCCTCAGCTCCCACCGTGCGTCATTTGATCTAGTGACTGACAAGGTTTTCCACAGACACTCTCATATGCTTCCTCAGAGCTTCTGCTCCCCATCTCCTTCTGACGCCCCAGCTGACACCAAGCACACTTACCAGTCAACTAGCACAAACTCGCAGAAATGTCTGGACTTGGTGGAGGGAGGCACCATAGGAGTCAGGGGAAAATATTATTTAAAAGAGGGTTTGAAAACTTGTGTCTTAAAGCTTCCCTCCCTCAGAAAAAGTGGGCGGGCCTGAATGTCCTGGGGCCAGCCAGCGGGGCCTTGTTTTCTGGCCATGGCTTCCAGATCAGGCAGCAGGGGTGGCTGGACGGATGTGTGTGCACCTGTTGTAGTAATGCTGATGAACGTGATGCTGAAGAACGTATGGGAAGATCATTAGTTAGAGTGCAAAATAAACATGACCTGATCTTGGGTTAACATTTTTTAAGTGTTCCTGTTTCATTAACTCACCAGAACATTAGGGTCGAAGACTTGCCTTTTTTAAAGTAAGTTCTATTAGTGTCTTTTGTTTTTACATCACACTCATTTCTAGATCTGCTGCACTCTCTTCTAACAAAGAAAAATAGCCATGTAAAAACAGCTGGTTTGGTGATGCATTGGACAGTCAACAAATACTTATTAAAGTGCCTGCTGGGTGCCGATCACTGTGCTGAGCACTGGGGATACAAAGAAAGGCAAAAGATAGTCACCGTTCTGGAGGAGCTCAGTCTGATGGAGGAGAAACAAGCAGTTGTACAACAGGATGTAGATGGTATCAGTTGGAAACAGTCACTGGAGAGGCAGTACTAGCATTAAAGGGGATCGGGGAAGGCTTCCTTTAGAAGGTAAGCCTGGAGATGGATTAGGAAGAGAGTTCCAGGGACGAGGGACAGCCAGTGCCAATGCCTGGAGTGAGCAAATGGAGCTTACCGGAACAGCCAGGAGACTGGATCACAGAGCACCTGAACTAAGTTAAGCAAGATTTAACAAGATTGGAAAGGTAGGGAAGGGGCCAGGCTGGGAAGGGCTTTGAACAACCAGTGGGACTTCACGTCTGGCGCCGGGGTGATAGGCCTGGAGTTGACTAGATCAAGGGAGGGTTGACGTCCTATGGACTCTCTAGCTAAAGATCTGTTTGACAGCTGAGTGAGGAGAACCTGAGGCAGGGAGGCCCACCAGCAGGCCATTGTAGTAATCCAAGCCGGAAGCACTGAGGGCCGGCACCAGGGTGGTGGAGGCATCCAATGTTTGTGTGAAAGTCCTGCGGCTGAGCAGAGTCTGGCCACAGGAGGCTAGAAGAGGAGCCCCAGGCAATGTGGCAGGCAGTAAGAGAAGCTGGATGCTTTTCCAGTCCCCCTACCTCTGCTGAGAAGAATGGTCTGTCAGGGTGGGGAGCCTGCGGCCTGCCTTGAGGCTGCATGAGGCCTTTTGACTAAGTCCAAGTTTTACAGAACAAATCCCCTTAATGAAAGGATTTGTTCAGTGGAGTTTGGATTCACTCAAAGGGTGGCACTTGAGGACCTAGAGGGCCACGTGGCCTCGGGGGCTGCAGGTTCCCCACCATCGGCTTATTTCATTATCCGTTCTCCAGATCTCTTACCGTTTTTTCAGTTAGTCAAGAGGTTTTCTTCCTTTTCTTGTCATTATATCTACGTTGCAGTCGTCTTGTTTTATACGTCACTCTGATTCTGCTTACTTCAGTTCTGCATTGGTTTGTATAGATCTTCCTGTAACTCTGAATTCCTCCTTCCTTGTTCCTTACAGCACAGTAATATTCTGTTACGATCACAGGGCAGAATTTGTTCATCCACTTCCCTAATTGATGGACGTTAATTTTGTTTCTATTTCTCACTCACCACAAAAAGTGTTGCTGTGGATATTTTGGTACATACCACAGTTTTCCTTTCTGTTTTTAATCTCGGTGTATATACTTTGAACCTTTGGCCTTGGTATGTTTCAGCACCAGTCATCTGAAATCAGTCTTGATCATTGCCTTTGCCCTGAGCTTAGTCTTCTTCTGATGTCTTCAGTTGTCTCACTGGAGTCCTGCATGTTCTGATGCTGCCTTCCCTGTTTCTCTGAATTATTCCTTTCCATCCTTTCCTAAGAAAGGTACAATAATATTATATTACATTCACATGCCACATTTGGCAACCATTTTCCATTCAATGAACCTTTTTTTTTTCTTACTACTACATGAAGTACTACTATGAATATTTTTGTAAACACAAGACTTTCTAAAGTGCTTTAATTACTCCTGTGTGGACTCGGGCAGAGTAGGAATTAGACTCTTGATTCCTTGACAGAATGTGGTAGTTCTAAGACTTTAAACCTTGGGCTCCGTGTTTGGTATGTCACGTGGCTCTAATGTCATAGACAGTGGTGTCAAACTCAAATAGAAACAGATCCCTGCAGCCATGTATTGACTTGGTGAGTCATTTCAGTTGTGTCCAACTCTGTGACCCTATTTGGGGTTTTCTTGGCAAAGATACTGGAGTAGTTTACCATTTCCTTCTCTAAGCATATTGACTTAGAAAACCGCAATTAATATGTTGTTGTTTTGTGTTTTTATTTATGTTGTTAATCATTTCAATCTGCTTCCTATGCAGCACTAGGGAGTCAGTTTGCCTCTTCTGGCATAGACTGCAGGGGCGCCATATTGGTCCCAACTTCATACTGGTCCTTGGTAGCAAGTGACTTTCGGTCTCTGCCCCTTTAACTATCACTTAGCAGAACCAGTCTTTCCACTGTTGAAGTTTACAGATTCTGTTTCTCTGGAATGATGTTGCCACACTCAGAAACGGGGCCATGAAACCTTACATAAGGATGTCTGAGGGTCACATGTTGACTTAGGAAACCAGAACATTACCTCTGTTCTACTGTACTTTTAGAAATATTTTCCAATTACATTTTAATCTGTTTTAGCATATTCCAGAGTGCTGCAGGACACCGTAGACCAGTGTTTGACACCTCTTCTTGAGATCACCATTTTCCAGATGTCTTACCAATATTAATTTGGCTGCAGGATATTTTGGGGCTTGAAAAATATTGGTAGAATCCATATGTGCTGATAGGCTAGCAGTATGGACATATACCCTCTGAGATAAAGGCAAGAAAGAAAAGGGGCAAATGTCAGATGACTAGTGTTAAGTGTATTTTTGTTACCACTCCACCCCCACCCCCAAATGCCTCCCAAGTATTTCTGGTACATAATTTTGTGATCTGTTTTAGAAGGGAAAATATCACTAGTTTTCAAAATTAGTAACACTTGTTCACATCATGACAATTTCACGTTCCACGAACATCTAGCTGGGAAATGCTGTCCTAGATCACGGGCTCATGGATAGGGAATGGGACCTCAGAACATTTAGTCCAACCCCCTTTGTTCACAACCGAAAGTGACGGAGGTTGTGATTTGCCTGTGGACCCACAGGTGGTAAGCCTCAGGCTGGATCTGAGTCTGGGGCCTCTGGCTCCAGTATTTCCCACCACTTTGCTGCCCATAGATTCACACGTATAAAGTGTTTGAAAGCCCTGGAGGCTCTATGGAAACAGCACCTAGGCCATTGCTTCTAACTGAGAATGATCAGTGTGCCTAGAGGGGGAGGCGGCGTCTGAGCTAGGTGGGCTCTGAGGGAAGGAGATAGAATATCGACTGAGATTAGGGAGCAGGGGGAAAAAAGGGGAGGCAGTCAGGTAGCGTAGTGGATAGAGCACCGGCTCAGGTCAGGAGGACCCGAGTTCAAATCCGACCTCAGACACATAACACTCACTAGCTGCATGACTCTGGGCAAGTCGCTTAACCTCAGTTGCCTCACCAAAAACAAAAAGATTAGGGAATGAGCATTTCCAGTCGAGGAGAACAGGGCTCCACGGTAGGAGACTGTGGCATGTCAGGAACAGTGCGGGCAGGGAGTGTGGCATGGTGAGGGGTGGCGGGTAGTGTAGACGAGGCTGGAAGGGGAGATAAGAGCCAAACTGTGGAGTCCCCTGGATAGTCAGTCACAGACTTTGGACTTTATTCTACAGGCAAAATAGAAAGGCTTTTTGTTTGTCTAAATTTCTGTGAAGCTGTAAGGTTTGCAAAGTGCCTAATGGAAGAGGCAGCACTCGGGTATTATCCTCATAGAATAGATGAGTGCTGGGATCTCTAGTTGGACATCTTTATTCCCGGCTGCATGGGACTGCGGCGCTCAGGACTGTGCAGAGGAAGATTGTGTAACAGTGTGTGCAACGCAGACTGGAAAGGGAGAAATGGGAAGCAGAAATTTCCTCTTAATTTGGGGGTTAGGGATGGTGGGGAACAAAATGTCCTTAAGGACGTTCTGGGTCTAAATTCTGTGAGGCTTTTGAAGTCAGTGGAGATGGTGACGGTGGAGACAGATGGGAGGAACAGAGAAGGAGGAAGGGAGGGAACACTGAATAAATTTGCCCTGAGATGGTGCTCATTTGGGGCTTCGCAGGAAGGGCTTCTTGGAGGGGAAAATGAGTTTTGTCAGCGCTAAGAATCTGAAGTGCTGTCAGACTTTAACAAAAGGTCCCTCATCACACAGTAAAGGAGATCTGTGCACGCAGGTATTTCCTGAATGGTTGCCTGTGTTTCTGTATCACTAACCAATCGCCAGCGTGCTAAGCATTGTGGTTTGTAACCCAGTCAAAAGTAAATAAACTTGTTCACTGGGCTGTGACCTTGTCAGACCCACACATTCTTCAATTCTAAAAACAACCAAATCTTGCTTCCTTTTGGATCCACGGATGTTAGAGTTGCAAGGGTCCTCAGTGACAATATCATTTAACTTCTTCATTTTGCACGCAGATAAGGAAACAGAATCCCTCTTGCCTAAGGTCTCCATTAGGCTACTAGGATCCAAACTTCCTGACTTGCAATCAGTCAATCAGTACCAGAGTTTTCATTTAAAGAAAAGAGAGCCTGGGCACGCATACACCAACCACTAAGAATACAAACTTTTTTACATGTGGCTTTGGCAGGTTCATCTTCCTAATTCTGTCTGTGCCTGGCTTAATATCCTAATGAATTTGCTTTCCTTAGCATTGGCAGGCAGAAGCCAACCTAAGGTCAAAGTTTGCCACAAAGACCCAGTTGCCAACAGTGACCTTTTTGCCCCCTTTGCTAGCAAGGGGAAGGGATTTAGTTGTCTTGGGCATAACGCAATGCTGATTAAACCATAAAAGTGGGCTGCTGAGAGGTATAGACAGTCTAAATCCCATCTCCATACCTCAAGCAACCTACCTCCATCCCTGGGCGTGCACTCCATTCTCATCTCCACCCCTTGGAAACCCAGGCTTCCTTCCAGATTCATTCAGTTCATGTGTCACCATCCATTGGAAGCCTTTCCTGATCCATCTAGTGATTAGTGTTCATAAATCCAGTTCACACACAACTCAAGACATCACCTCTGTGATCTCCTTGGTCTTCTTTGAAAACAAAGGATGAACAAGTAATTAATGTTCTCTCCCTTCTCAAATTTTATATTTTATATAACATGCCCCTTTCCAAAAAGGATTTCTCTCACTCTCTTCATTGTTCATTTTTCTTTGTGTTTACTTCTAGACTCTCATTCTCTGATTCATGATCCCTATAATTATTTGGTCTCTCTCTTTTCTCTGCATTTTTCATGCGATTAAAGATTCCAAGGTACCCATTCTAGGCTCTCCCCTATAGGGGCTTTCTGCAACTACCTTGTATGTAGGGCTTACCCTGTGGATTCCGCTTTTCCACTGTATCTAATTTCCAGAACAATGCCAATCAATGATTGTAGATGTCAGAGAGGACACTATCCCACGTTAGGGCCCCTTCCCCATCACATCCCTGATTATGCAGCCCACCACTGATTTATATTCTCTTACTGATCTTTTTTTTTTTTTAACTACATCTGCCTTGAAAGTTCCCAAGTGACCTCAGAGTTAGTGAGCATCAGCTTCTAGGTTTTTGTTTTTTATTTTTTATTTTTTTTTGCTTTTGCTTTTTAGTGAGGCAGTCGGGGTTAAGTGACTTGCCCAGGGTCACACAGCTAGTAAGTGTCATGTGTCTGAAATCAAATTTGAACTCAGGTCCTCCTGACTCCAGGGCTGGAGCTCTATCTACTGCGCCACCTAGCTGCCCCTTGTTTTTTACTTTCTTATGGATTCTGGTGTCCTAGACCTTAGAGACAGTTGAAGTTACTTTGTCTTTGTCACATAATTTCTGTTTTGGAAAGGTTTGAGAGGTTGTGGGAATTGGAGAAAATGTCTAGTTTGCCATCTGCCTGCTTCACTTCTAATTTTATTATGCTGCATTGCTTTTGTTTACAAAATCTTTCAAAATTTATGTAATTAAAACTGTCCATTTTACCTTCTATGATCTTCTTTATCTCTTGTTCTGTTACAAACTCTTCCCCCATTTATAGATCTGACAGGTTAATTTCTTTCTTGCTCCTTTAAGTTATTTATAATGTCACCCTTTATGTCTGAGCCATGTACCCATTTGGATCTTATCTTGGTATACAGTGAGATGTTGGTCTATACCTAGTTTTTGCCAGAATGCTTTCCAATTTTCCTAACAAGTTTTTTTTTTTTTTGGTCAAAAAGTGAGTTCTTTTCCTAGTAACTGGGATTTGGAGGTTTATCAAACACTAGGCTACTGTACTCATTTATTTTGTATACTGTGTACCTAATCTGCTCCACTAATCAACTTCTATTTCTTAACTAATATCAAATTGTTTCAATGTTTACTAATTTGTAATATAACTGAAATCTAGTACTGTTAGGCTCCCTTTATTCCTACTTTTTTCCCCATTATTTTCCTTGATATTCTTGACCTTTTGTTCCTCCAAATGAATTTTGTTATTATTTTTTCTAGCTCTATTAAGTAATCCTTTGGTAGTTTGATTGGCATGGCACTGAATAAGCATATTAATTTAGGTAGTATACCAGTGTTATTATGTTGGATTGACCTAATCATGAGCAATTAATATTTCCTCAATTATTTCGATATCTGTATTTGGGTTAAGAGTGTTTTGTAGCAATGTTGATATAATTATTGTGAGTGTCTTGGCATATAGCCAATATAGTTTTTTATATGGAATTTCTTGTTCTGTTTAATCCGGGCAATTTATGTTTTTATAAGTTTTCATCTATTTCATTTAGATTGTCAGTTTTATTAGCATCTAACTGGGTAAAATACTTCCTCGTAACTTTTTTTTTGTTACTTCATTGGTAGTGAGTTCACTTAAAAATTTTTGATACTGGTAATTGTGTGTGCATGTGTGTATTTAATCAAGTTAGCTAATGATCTGCTTTCAAAAAAAAGCTCCTAGTTTTATTAACTCATTTTTTCTTTTAATTTTGTAAATCTTTTCTTTGATTCTGAGGATTTCTATTTAGTAGAAATTCTTTTTAAAATTTATAGTTTTCCTAGGTTTTTTTAGTTGCATGCTCATTTTATGGATCTGGTCTCTCTCTCTTTCTCTCTCAAGTGTTTAGAGTTATGTTTTCCCTCAAGGACTGCTTTGGTTGTATCCACAAAATTTTGGTATGTTGTTTCATTATCATTATTTTTAATGAAATTATAAATTATTTCTATGATTTGTTATTTTATACACCCATTCTTTAGGATTAAGTTAATCTCCAATTAATTGTAATCATTTCTCCAGATACTCTTTATTGAATATAGATTTATTACATTATGGTCCATAAAATGTATGCTGCATAATTTTGCTTTTCTCTATTTGTTTTGAGGTTTTTATGCCCTAATACAGTGTCAATTTTTAAGGTATCATACACAGCTGAATAATATGGATATTCCCTTTTATTCCCATTCAGTGATCTCCAGAGATTTATCATATCTAACTTTTACAGAATCTATTTAGATTCTTATCTTTTTTTTTGTTAGATTTATCCAGATCTCATAAAGGTAAATTGAGCCATTATTATTATTATTATTATTATCATAAAGCTATAACAATAGTATTATAGCTTTACTGTCAACATTTCTCCCTGAAACTCATTTAAATTTTTCTTTAGGTATTTACATGATATGCCACTTGAAATCGTGCATATACATGTAGAATTTTTATTTATTCATTGTCTATGGTACTTCTCAGCAAAATAGTTTTCCTATTTATCACTTTGTTAGGTCTATTTTTTTGCTTTGCTTTGTTTGAGATCATAATTTCTACTACCACCTTTTTTTACTCAAGCTAAAGCATAGTATATTTTGCCTCTGCATGCATCTTTCTGTTTCAAGTGTGTTCCTTTTATATAGAGAGCATCCCAAAAGTCTTAATGCAGTTTTAGACTTCAATAATTTTAATAGCTTGAAACTGCACTAAGACTTTTGGGACAACCCATATTATAAGAGTGTGCTTTCTGATACGTTCTGTTATTGTATTCAGTCTTAGAGGTGAGTGGATCCTATTAATATTAACAGTTATGATTGTAATCATGTATTTCTCTCCATTTTATTCTCCTCTACTTTCCCTAATCTTTGTTTCTTACTCCTTTTTTTTCTTTTTCTTTTTCTTTTTTTTAAACAGGGCAGTGAGAGAGAAGAGTGAATTCAGAACCAGAGGTCCAGCTTTGATGTAATCTGCTTTTGTTCCCTTTCTCCTCTTTCTGTCATCTAGAGATAAATAATAGGTTCATTTACTTTCTATTTTTTCTTTTAAGCCTTTCTTCAAAATCCACCCTCCTTAAAGTTGTTATACTTAAGACACTTAAGATACTTAAGACCCTCTTTAAATGTATCCTCTGTTTTATTCACCTCTTTCCCTCCTCTTTTTATTTTTTAAATTATTTTTTATTTGATTAAATATTTCCCAAGTCCTCTGCTAAGCACTGGGGATACAAATACAAAAAGCAAGGCAGTCCCTGCCTTCAAAGAGTTTATAATCATTTTTTTATTTAGGTTTTTTTCACTTAACAAAAAATCTATTCTTCTCTTCCCACTTTCCCCCATTGGAGAAGAAAAGAGAAAAGCAACACTCTTGTAACAAATATGCACAGTCAAGCAAAGCAAATTCTTGTACTGGCGATGTCCAAAAAAATTTGTCTTATTCTGCAGCACTCTGAGTGGATCACCTCCCACTCCGTCAGGCACACTTCATCAAGAGTCCCTTGGAATGGCAGTTGGCCATTTCATTGCTCTGAGTTCTCAAGTTTTTCAAAGTTCTTTGTCCTCACAATGTTGTTGTTATTGCATAAATTGTTCTGTTTCTGGAAGGACCTTACACTCTAACAGGGGAAGACAAAATACACATGGGAGTGATGGGTGGGGAAATGTGTTTTGGCTTGGCTGTCCTGACCACTGGGAGGTGAGTGAAATTAAAGGACCATTGACTGACACACTCTTTTCTAGGAATGGTAGTGATGATTTAATTACTGTTCCCAGAACAAGACTTGGAAAGGATGTGGGGTACACCAAAGACAACACGGCATGAAGATTCCAAGAGGGCAACAGCAATGTGGTTCTGGGCTGGACTAGATAGAGTGAACCTTCATCAGTGAGAAGCCCAGGAGCACGGGAGCATGAAGATGACCGGAGGACAGTGGTGTGGAGGGTCTGGATCTCTGAGTCAGGAACTGTTCCTCCACCCCACCCTCATGCTGGTTCCGATCTGGACGCCTCGGAACAATGGAACAATGGGAAGCTGGTGGAGTTGTCATCCTTGGGTGGACAACACCTTCCTCTCTCGGTCCTTGTAGGGAAGCCCAGTCCCCTCCATCATCTGAATGGTTTGCTTCAACTAGTCATCCAGACACTCGTAGTCGTGGTCACAGTAGGGAAGTATGGTCTCTGCCATCATCTTGATGGTTTGCTTGAGCTCGTCATCAGGATCCTCGTAGTCATGGTCAGAATCATCAGAAGATTTTCTCTTTTCTGTACCAGCCCCAAATAAGGTGAATAATCAAGGCACTGCATATTTCTGAAGGCTTGGGGTTCTCTACCCCTTAACAACAGCCCACCCCCCCCTTGCCTTGTCCCCCCTCCACTCCTCTCTGGCTTAGCCCCCCACACCCACTCCATCCGCTCATCTCATTCTCTCGTCTGAGCCATCTCCTTCCCATCAAACAACTCCTGGAAAATCTCCCTCCTCCCCCTTTCCCCCCACCCTTGGTCCCTTAATGCAGACTCCCAAAATTGAATTCTTTCCCACTTTGGACAGAACTCCCATTGCTTTCCTCCTAGGCTTTATCTCAAACTGCACTAAATGCTTTCTTTGTCCAGTATCTTTATAAGATTTAGTACTGGAAGGGACTTTAGAAGGAAATTTAATCTAACCTCCTCATTTTGCAGATAAGAACACTGAGACCCAGAGTGATTAAGTGGCTTGCTGAAAGTCATAGATATAGTAACGGTTAGAAAATAGATTAGAATCCAGGTCTTCTGACTCCAAACTCCCAACTGTCTGTTGTGTGTATGTACGGATATACATATATGGGTGTGTACACCCACATATACATATGTACATATATGGGTGTGTATACTATGTACATATGTGTGTATGTGGACGATATGTCCTCAAAGTCTTAATGCAGTTTTCAGTTTTAACAGCTTAAAACTATTAATATAAAATATTAACATATGTACATATATACATGTTATATATAATGTTCCCAAAGTCTTAGTACCATTTTAAGCTTTAGTAGCTTAAAACCACATATTAATACCTGTATGCATATATGTATAAAAACATTTATATCATATATGCAGAATGTTCCAAAAGCCTTAGCGCCATTTTAAGTTTTAATAGCTTACAATGGAACTAAGACTTTGGGGGCATCCTGTACACGTAGTTCACCATATGGATTTGCCTTTCCCAGTTCTCTGTGAGTAGTTCTGGGCCATTCTCTGAGTAATTCTCTATACCATGCCCAGCCTAGTGCCACATAACAGTGGGCAAGATGGACATCGAGTGACCTAGTATTCAAAACTTGGGTTCTCTCACTGCTTACCAAGTCACTTCATTTCTGAATCCTCAGGTTCCTTATCTGTAAAATGGGGGTAGTACTTTGACCGGTCTGAAAGCAGAAGGCTGCACTGGACAGAGGTATCTATGCCTTGCCGAGAGGCCATCCTATCGCCCTGAGTAGGTCTGAGAATCTCTAGAGTAAGGGTTGTTAACTTGGGGGCTGGGAATTTGTTTTTTCAGCTATCTTGATGAGTGCATTTCATTGTAATTGGTTTTCTTTGTAATCTCTTATGTTTTTATTTTATGTGTTTAAAAACAATTCTGAGAAGGGGCCCATGATCTTCGCTAGACTGCCAAAGGGGTCCAGGGCACTCTCAGGCAGCGAGCGAGGGTGAGTCTTCAGCTAAGTGTCGGCCCATGCTTCCACTCCTGGCTCAGGGGGCTCTGGACCCTACCTACCCTCCTCCCCTGCTCCCCCCTAACCGTCCTGGATGGAATTGCATGGAAAGGAGTAGGCAGTTTTGGGTGAGGACACTGTGAGGTTGGGCCCCAGGGTAGGTCGCTGGTGACATACCTGGGCTCTTCACGAGTGGCTTCTGAACTTTGAAGGATTTGCTGTACAGGTCTGAGCAGTGCTTGGAGGCCTGTGGCAAGGATGACGCTCTGGTGTCTCTGGTGGGGAGTACAGGCAGCTTCACTAAGGGCTTTCTCTCACGCTCTGGGGCTTCTTTAGGCTGTGCATGGGAGAGAAGAGCCCCCAAATTGGCCTCAGCCCAAGAAACCAGGCAGCAGGACTAATTAAAGGCAGGTGAGTGGGATTAATTAAAGTCAGGCAATGAAGTCTAACACAAGTATGAAAATCAAGGGAAAGGGGGTCTGCCTGCTGGGAAGATGCTGGCATTTCTGGAGGTTGGAGGTGACCTGAGACAGGTTGTTGGAAGGCAGATAGGTGGTGTCGGGGCCAGTTTTCCTAAAGTCTGTGCTCCGAGGTCTCTTACTGAATATTCAGAGCTGAAGGCTCAAAGGAGAGGAGGGAAGAAGAGAAGAAGGGAAGAGGAAAAAAAACAGGAAGAAAGCCCTGAGGGAAGCCAATCTTGCTGTTCCCCAGAAGTTTCATTCTCTTGATACCTTAGCAGTCAAACTCCTAAAAAGTTGGCTTCCTCTGCTTTCTTACCACCCCACTCACTCTGTGTCCTATGATTTGGCCTTTGCCCATCATTTCTCTGACACTGCTTCATCCAAAGTCACTAGTGACCTACTAGTCACCAAATCCAAAGGCCTTTCTTTTTCAGCTGTCATTCTCCTTGACCCCTCTGTGCATCTGACCCTGCTGGCCACCCCCTCCTTCTGGATACCTCACCCTTCCTCAGATTTCAGGGCCCCGCCTTCTTGTGCTTCTCTCCCTAGCTCTTTGGCTGCTGCTTTTTGGTCTCCACCAGCTTTGCACCCCACCCCTTGAACCTGGTGCTCCACCCCCAGGTTCTGTTTTTGTTTTTACTTCGGTGATCTCATTTACTCCCACGGCCTCAGCTATCACCTCTGCAGCCTTGACAGCCAAATGGGGGTATTGCCCGCATTGAACTCTTCCCTGAACATACTCAACGCGTCCAAAACAATTCAGCTTTCCCTGAAAACCCTCCCCTCTTCCTGACTTCTCGATTACTGTCAAGGGCACCCACCAGCCTCCTGGCCACCCAGGATCGTGACCTCTATCTTATCTTCTCTTCCTCCCCTGCATTTACCTCACGGACCCAATGTAATGTCAAATATTGTCGTTTTTATATTGACGACGTCTCTTGTACCTGATCCTTCTCCCACTCATAAAACCACAACACTAGCTCAGGCCCTCATCACCTCTCTCCTCAAGTCTTTCCCTAACCCAGTCCATCTTCCATTCAGCTGCCAAAGCAATTTTCCTAAGACTATGTATAGGTGACAATGTCACCCACCTCCTACTCAAACTCCAGTGGCTCCCTATTACTTGTAGGGTCAAATATTAAATCCTTGGCCTTGCACATGGCGATCTATCTCCTGTCTCCGCGCTGTCCTCCATGCCTGGAATGCTCTTTCTCTTCATTTCCATCTCTTAGCCACCCCTGCTTCCTTGAACACTCCTCCCGCTAGCACCTTCCTTCATTTATCCTGTGTACATCTTGTTTTTACATAGTTGTTCGCATGTTGTCTCCCCCATTAGATTGTAAGCTCCTTGAGGGCAGGACCCGTCTTTTGTCTTTCTTTGTATCCTCTGAGCTTAGGACAGGGCCTGGCACATAGTAAATGCTTAATAAAGGCTTGTTGACAGATTATTGACCTTCAATATCCCATTTCAAACGGCCTGCTGGATAACGCCCACCCAGATGTCCCACCAACAGCTCAAAATTAACACGTTCAAAACTGAACTCATCATCTCTCTCCCCCAACCCTGTCCCTCCTTCCAAATTCCCTGTTTCTACTGATAGTACCATTATCCTTCCACTCATGTACATTCAAAATCTCAGAGACATCTGCAAGAGGCAACTCAGTACAGTGGGAAATGTCCTGGACGTTTAGCCAGAGGACCCGAGTTCAAATTCCAGCCCTACCACTTAGTAACTGTGGGACACTGAGCTACGCACAACTTCGCTGGACCTCAGTTTCCTCGTCTATCAGAGAAGGGGGACACAGCTGGGTGGCGCAGTGGATAGAGCACTGGCCCTGAAGTCAAGAGGACCTGAGTTCAAATCCGACCTCAGACACATAACACTTAATAGCTTTGTGACCCTGGGCAAGTCACTTAACCCCATTGCCTAGTCAAAAATAAATAAATAAAAAGAAGGGGTTGAGCGTGGATGGTGTCTGAGGTCCCATTCAGCTGTCGCTCTATGATGCTGTGACTCTTCTTTCTGTCCCCATAGTCAATCAGTTATCAGGTCCTTCCAACAATCTCTCTTCCCCATCGGTCCTCTTCTTTCCATTCCCAATGCCATCAACCTACTTCACATTCTCTCCTCTGGAGGCCTGCAATGGCCTCTAAGCTGGTCTGCCTGCCTCTAGTGTCTCTGCCCTCTCCATCCCATCCTCACGCTGCTGCCAGAGAAATCTGATCACATCACTCCCTGCCTCCATTGCCTAGGAAACCCAAGCCTAGGAGGGCTTAACACTTGTGGGACCAAGCTATAGAGGAATTAAATAAAACTGTGAACCTAACCTCCCTCCCCTCTCCAGAGACTGAGGTGGTATAGGGGGAATTATACCCCTCCTAGGTATCAAGGGGATAATGCTTATATGTTTGTTATTGCCATATCTTTGAAGCAGCTATTTCTTTATTAAAGCTGATGTGGTTAAATGGAACTGGGATGTAGGGGACCCCTAAAATCAGGGGAATACAAAAGGTGTGGGCTTGAGCCAATGGTAGAGAAAGCAGATGCCCCTCTTAAGGGGACCAGAGAATCCTAAGGGAAGGGGAGAAATGAAACATACTGGCCTTTGGGCAGTGAGGACAGAGGACTCCGTGACCTTACTCTCTCATCCTGGTTCTATGACTTTCCACCTGTTATCCCCTTCACCCATCCTCTCTCCCCAACATACCAGTCCATACCTTAGCACTGGTCTCTCAGATACGTACCTTGGCTGAGCTGCTGTGCTTTTGCTTGGTTTTGGGGGGCCTGGGTGGAGGGGCCTGGGCACTGCAGTCCTGCAAGGTCTGAAGTTTGTAGTAGAAGGCGTCTGTCAGTTCTTCCACTGTACAGGTTAACAATGGCTCTCCTTGCTCCTCCGGTGACCCACTGACCACCACCACAGTCAGGTCTAGCCATCTAGGGGGGATCTCAAAGCACATTTTGGGGTCAGTGGATAGACTGATGGTCAGGAAGGGCTCTGTGATCTTCTCCTCCAGCCGTAGGCCAAGTAAGGAGGACAGTGGGTCCTCAGAAAGGGAAGGGTCCTTGCTCAAGACCTTGACCTCACAGGGCAGTGGGAGCTGGGTCATTAGGTTGGCCAGACTGTAGCGTTTCCCATCACTCATCTCTTCCACAAAACCACAAGAGGCGTACAGGGGCAGCAAGAGCTGTTCCTTTTCCTCTCTCTGTTCTTCTTCTTCCTCCTCCCCAGCCAGATCACTCAGTCGATTACAGACCAGAACCTCCCCACTGGGGCCCTCGTCCTTCCCCAACACCTCCAATCGGTCACCTCTGAAAAGGGACAGGGAAGTGGAGTCACCCTCCTCATCCTCCCAGTCTTGTGTGGCCACCACATAGAGTGGAAAGCCAGGTGCCAGGGCAGTCAGGAGGTCAAAAGCTGTATGGAATTCTCGGGGCCGGCGCCTCAATTTGCCCCGGTAGGCTCCTGAAATGAGGAAGTGTCGAGGGGTCTTCCGGCTCCTACCGGAGGCCAGGACCCGCCATGGTGGGGAGGCTGGGCCATGAATCATGAGCTCTTGACCCTTCTTCAGGGACTTATGAAAGACAGGGGGACCATCGGGGACCTCTAGGATCTCTACCCGCATTGGGAAGGGCCCACCCTGGGCCAAGACGTCACTTAGCAGCAAAGGTTTGATGAATTGTTGATGAAGATGTTTTGAAGAGGCAGTGATGTCCTCCACATCTACTTCCAGGATAGACGGGATCTTCACAACATCTGTACGCACTGTGGATGGAGGTGAGGGTCAGTCCCCAGGCCCTGGTGACACCACCCGCTGCCAACAAGCAAAAGACATATCTCCTCCCATCCCTTCCAGGTCCTATTCGAGTAAGTTCATTTCCTAGGAAGGCCCAGCATCTCAGGCCATTTTTCCCTTTCCCTCTTTTCAAAAGAAATGGCCTAAAAGGCTGAGCCATTGTGTGAAGGAGTTAGAAGGATCCTCAGAAGTCTTGGAAGTCAGGTCAGTCCCACCATCTCATTCTACAGAGAGGAAAACTGAGACCCTGAGAGGGAAAGACATTTACCCAAAGACAGTTTCCATAGGGACAGTCAGAGCTGGAAGGAATATTAAAAGTCATCTACTCCAAACCCCTCATATTACAGATACGAGAACAGGTCCAAAAGGTACCTTGGTCTGAGAGGGAGTAACAATTCACCTTGGTTTTGCACTCTGACTCAAAATCCCATGTCCTGTGCCATATGGGCCAAGTGACTTAATGCTCTGTAATAGCTTCTCCCTCATCTCAGGGATCAGCTAGATGGGCATGGATGCATTGGGACACGCTGCTGTGTCCATGGACGCCTTGCCTTGGTAGGGCTGCCCAGGATCTAGAACCCTATGGAAATGAGGGAGTTTCCAGTTTCCAGAAATCCCTAGTTGTGACAGACACCCACATTGCTATCTGTCTCTTTGTTCCCTCTCTTTCCACTCACCTTCCCTCTACCACTTTTGGGAGGCCTTGGGGGCAAAAGGAGGGAAGGTTCGGGAGGGGAGGAAAGGGGTACATCTAGCGATTTGGTCACCCCACCAATTTGAGACCCCTCCAGGACCTTCTTCCAGACTCACTGTGGTTCACAAAGCTCTTTCTTCACAACAACCCTATGAGGGAGGAAACGCCAGGATTATTCTCCCCACTTAGAGATGAAAAAACTAAGGTTTGGAGTGATGAAGTAATCTGGCCATGGTGGTTGGAGCTCTGGGCCGGGAGTCAGGAGGACCTGAGTTCAACTCAGACACTTACTAGCTATGTGACCCTGGGCAAGTCACTTAACTTGTTTGCCTCAGTTTCCTCAACTGTAAAACAGGGATAATAATAGCACATGTTATGCAGGGTTGTTGTGAGGATCAAATGAGAAAATATTTGTAAAGTGCTTAACACAGTGCCTGGCACCTAGTAAGTGATGTGTGCACAGTAGATTTTATATACACATACACCATACCACATCACACCCCCTCAACACACGTTTATTCCCTTTCTCTCTAGGTGCTATGTGTATCTATGTGTATACACACATATATAATTATATACATATATACATATACATACACATACATATATACATACATACACACACACACACACACATATATACATACTTATTCTCTTTTCCCTCTGCTACATTTGTGGACTCACTCAGGCTTACACTGTTTCCAAATGTGGTGCCCAGAATGGAACATAACACTCCAGATGTGGGACTATTGATGGTCCCCTGACCACAGCAAGGGACGGTGGAACTTTTCTTCCCTCCCTTCTCCTAGAAGATCTAACATAACATCACATTATTTTGGCCCCACGTTACCCAGCTGACTCATCCTGAGTTTTTAGTTCACTGAAACCCCCACGTGTTCTTTGCATAAACTCTGGCAATGCCTTGCCATCCTATACCTATCCAGTTGGAGCCTTCACCCCATGTGTGGGACTTCGCCTTTACACCTACTTAGCTTTGTTTGGTGGCTTTAGCTCTTGGTCCCATCCTGTCAAGCCTTTCATTCTGACTTCCAGTTCAGTGTACACGATCACCTTAAATTATTTATCTTGTGTCCTGTGGCTTAATAGCCACATCCAGGGATACCTGAACCTTTGGCTCTGCTATCAGAGCTAATGCCCCTCCAATACTCTCTCACATGCTTTGTGGTCCACCCACCTTGCCTAGCAACTTTTAGGCTCTTGCAGGAATTAGGAGGAGGAAAGCAGGACAGCTAGATGATATAGTGGATAGAGCACCAGGCTTGGAGTTAAGAAGACCTGAGTTCAAATCCAGTCTCAGACACTCACTAGCTGTGTGACTCTGCGCAAGTCACTTAACCCTGTTTATGTCAGTTTTCTCATCTGTAAAATGAGCTGGAGAAGGAAATGGCAAACCACTCCAGTGTCTTTGCCAAGAAAACCTCAAAATGGGGTCATGAAGAGTTGAACGTGACTAAAATGACTAAACATTAACAACAATGAGGAGGAAAGCAAGGAATGATGGACTGTTTTGATATTGGCTTAAGATAAGAATAATTAGAAAGATACATCTGTTCCAGGGTGGGCAAGCCCTGTAATACATAAAAAACAAAACAGAGACAATTTACTTTGGGGTCATTTGCTTCCATATTCCCATTGGACTGCGAGCGCTTTGAGGGCAGGAAATGTCTTTCGCCTCTTTTTGCATCCCCAGTGCTTAATCCAGTGCCTGGCACACAGTAGGTGCCTAATAAATGTTTATTGACTGATTGATTGATATGTCAGCCCTTCTAGTACTTTAAGAACTCGAACACTTTCTAGCTATGTGACCATGGGCAAGTGTCTTTGTTTTCCTCATCTGTAAAATGGCAGTAATATCAGTAGCACCTACCTCACAGATCATAATGTATATAAAGTGCTTTGTAAACCTTAAAAGTGCTAAATAAGTGTGTATATGTGTGTGTGTATATATATATATATATATATAGATATAGATATAGATATAGATATGCATGCTATATAATTCTGAACTGAAAGCCCCACCTCTCTCAACCCCTTGGATTCTGGTCTTCTAAGTAACCCTGATTCCTCACCCGGCCAGCTATCCATACTATCCCTTGGATCCTGATTCAGACCCCTCTATCTTTCCCAGGGTGAAGGCAGGGCCTTGTTGGGGTAACTTTCCTAATCACCAGCAAAGGTCAGCTCCTCCCTGCCTCCACTCTGGGTGATACTTCATTGTGTGCTGCCCATGGGAGATTCTCAAGGGATGTGCCTCCATAATGGAGGGAAGAAGTGAACTGAGCGGCAGTAGATCACACTAGGATTTCCACCATGGTGGTTAGGGAGCCTGGGGAAGAGGCAAAAAGGCTGATTTCCTAGGACCAAACTGGTGTGGCAAGGAGAATGGGGTGCAGAAGGTGGGAAGCCCGGGGTGGCTGGGGCTCATTCAGTGTCTGGTGTCTTCACTGGAGTGTGGAAGACCATTCATAGGTCTCTGTCATTCTAGGATGGCTCCGGAGCTAATGCTTCTTCCACATAAAGCATGTTCCAGAATTAGAAAAGCAAGTGATGATGAAGCTGTGATCAGACTTAGTGCTACCCATCTAAATGGTACCAACTGAGCTTACAATTCCCCCTAATTCCCATCCCTAGAAGGAAAGGGAGGGTGCCCACCAGCGGGCATCCTGTATGTGTTTGGGACACAGTATGCCCTCTACCACTTATTAGCCGAGTAGTCATGGCCAGTAACTTCTCTCTGGGCCTCAGCTTCCTCCTTTTAAAACGTATTCTAGAGTTCTGGAACAGATTACATAGGGCTCATGGGACAAGAGGGGAATTTTTCACCCTCCACACTTTCTTTCAGTGCCCCTTCTCCAGGACTGTCCACCCAGCCTAAAAGGTCCCTGGGACTCACTGTGCATGATGGCATCAATCTCATACTCAGGTTGGAGGATCAGGGAGTTCCAGTGGAGAGTGGGGCAGACAAAAGGTTGATCCAGCAGAACAGGGTCCTGCAACGTCTGGAGTAATGTCTGTGGGAAGCCGGGTCCCCAGCTGTAAAAAGTCCCTCGCAGAGACAGAGGTAGGTACATGGTGAACTTGTGGGTTCCCGAGTTCATCATGCAGCAGGCATGGCGGATACCCTGGTATGTCTCCACAGCCATCAGCATGAGGGGCTGGTCTCTGGGTACCACTCTGCCCTCCACTTTGATGTCACGCCCTGAGCTGAAGTAGATAGGTAGTGCCCCATTTTGGGTGGCAGCAGACATCAGCTTGTCCAGGGTGCCATAGAGCTGAGGGCTGACAGTCGAGCTAAAGTAGCCTGCGGAAAAGACAGCAGAGAATGTCTGTGTCACTTGGTGCCAGCCCAGGGTCCTAAACACTCGGACTTAGCTTGTAAAAAGATCTATACAGAAGGTGGGAGCCAAGGCATGTAACAGCAGAAATAGAGGAACACAGCACAGTCCAGTAAAACGTGTATTGGGAATGCCGGAGCTCAAAACAAGTAAAGACTGGTGAGGCAAGCTAAGGCCAAGCAAAAAAAAAAAAACAGGTTTGAGGTCTGGGGTTTCTGGGGCTATGCTGGGGGAAAGGTGAGGTTCACAGATGGAATAGAAGTGCTGCTTGCGGGTACATGGAACAATGATAACTAACAACAGACTGAAGACAGAGCTGCTCAGTTCTCATTTCACTCCTGTTTTCTCTGCCAAGGAGAATGGCCTTTGTTCTGGAAATAACAAAAGGAAATAGTAAGAGACACACTAGCTACCCCTTGCTGAGTTCAAGTCACTTGCCTTCAGTGGACTGAATGACTATATTCTCGGGCCCAGAAAGAATGGGTGGATGTGACTGCTGAGTTACTGCCAGTAAGATCTGAGAGATCTTGGAAAATGGGAGAGATGTTGCAAGACTGGAGCAAGGCAAACGCTGTCCTGACTTTCAAAGAGAACAGCCTCAAAATGGTAGAACAGTAAGCTCGTCTTCAATTTTAGGGAAGTCCAGAACAGATCATTAGAGAGGTGGCTGGTGAACATCAAAAAGGGAAACAGCAATCACAGACGGCCAGCGATACTCCATTAAGAACAGTTTGTGCCAGAGCTGACTGTCCCTTTTGACAGGATTATTGCTTTACAAATATTATCTCATTTGATCCTTACAACAGCAACCCTGGGAGGTAGGTGCTATTATGATCCCCATTTTTCAGTTGAGGAAATTGAGACAAACAGAGGTTAAGTGACTTGCCCAGGGTCACAGAGCTACTAATTGTCTGAGGTTGGATTTGAACTCAGGTCCTACTGACTCCAGGCCCAGTGCTCTATCCACTGGCCCTTAACTCGAGTACCAAAAAGTCAACCTCGTAAGTACAGGATAGAAGAGGTATGGCTAGATAAGAGTTGTGTCTGAAAAAAAGAGCTGAGGGTTTTAGTGGGCTGGAAGTACAACATGAGTCAGCAATGTGATGTGGCAGCCAAAAAAAAGATAATGTAATGTTGGGCTTAGGCCGTAGTAAACCCTCTGTACTCTGCCTTTATCAGACTCTATCTGAAGTAACACCTTCGGTTCTGGGCATCACAGTTCAAGGACAGTGATGAGCAGAAAACACAGGGAAGGGCCTCGAGTCCTGGGACAGAAAGATCAGCTGAAGTAACTGGGCACGTTCAGCCCGAGGAAGGAGACTTAGGAAGGACATGAGAGCTATGTTGAATTCCTGAAGGGCTGTCGTGTGGAAGAGGGATAGGACAAGGTCTGTCTGACCCCAGAGGGAAGAACCAGGAGCAGGGGGCAGAGGTTGAAAGGGGGTCACTCAAGGCTTGATGTCAAGAAAAACTTGACCACAATCAAAGCTGCCTAGGAGTGGAGTGGGCTGGCTCAGAGGTGGTGGACTCCCTCTCCTTGGTGATCTTCGAGCAGAGATGGAATGACTACTTGTCTGGTACGTTGTGCTGAGGATTCCTTTATTTTGTGAGTTAGATTAGATGGCTTCTGAGATCACGTCTGACTCTCAGATTCTGTGATTCTGTGTCTCAGGCCCCTGCCAGGACAGATTAGCCAGCAGAACTGACCTGACCGACACAGAACCATCAGCTATCTCAGATGCTAGGCCTCTATTTGCCTTGAAATATCCAAGACACCTAGCTAGGGGGCAGGGGACATGCACGGGCAAAAAGTATGTGTGACACTATGAATGTGTCCATGTGTCCAAGGGTGTGTAACCCTCCCCAGGTGTGGGCTTGTGAGTGAAGCAACTTATATATGCAATACAGGTGGAATGTTGCACCTAGCAATCAGTCAGGCACAGTTGTGGGTGGTGGTGATGACACAAAGACAAAAATGAAACCGTCCCTGCCCTCAAGGAACTGAGAAGGAGGGCTGGAAGGCAGCTAGAAAGAACTTCAATCCTACTACAGTTACACAACATAGTTACAGATAAGTAAATTTAGTATGCAAAATACTGCTAGGTTTTGCATACTACAAAAGCATTACTATTACTCAGTATGTAAAACATAAGCATGCAAAAGTGATGGAAGTAGGGACTGGGGGAATTGAGAAAGGCATATTTAAGGTGGTGGCATAGGGACTGAGCATTGAAGGGAGAGTGAGGGTCTGAGAGGCAGAGGTGAGAAGGGAGAATGTTCCAAGTATGGAGGACAGCCTACGCAGAGGTAGAGAAGAAGAGGTGTTGTATGTGGGAAACAATGAATTGGTCAGTGGGGCTGGAAAGTAAGGACAGTTGTGTGTAATCAGCTTGGAAAGATAGGATGGAGGGGTCTTAAGTGCCAAATAGAGGAGTTTGTACTTCACCAGTAAAGGAGAAACTGAGGTTTCTTGAGCAAGGGACCGATGTGGCCAGACTTTCACTTTAAGAACACTGATTCGGCAGCTGTCTTAAGGAGTGGATTAGAGAGGGAAGAGGCGAGAGGCAGGGAGAGCAATGAAGAGGCGATTGTAATAGCTGAAGTAATGAGGGTCTGAGCTCTAAAATGGCTGAAGTAGAAGAGAAAAGAGGAGGGACGGAAGGGATATTGAGGAAGTCATACAAACAAGATATGGAAATCGACTGGCTACAGAAGACAAATGAGAATGAAGAACTGAAAATTATTCCATTGCCAATGCAGCTGACTAAAAGGAAAAAGATGGCGCCCTTGGACAGAGAGGTGAAGAGGAAGGGTGAGTTTAGGGATGAGGATACTGGGTTCTGTTCTGTAAATCTTGAACTGAATGTCTCATAAGCATCTTAAACTTCTAACACATTCAAAACAGAACTTGTTATATATAATATTACCCTCCCCCCAACCCTCCCTTCCAAAGCAACAAATCAATAATAAACTCCGACAGTTCCCGATTCCCTTCAGGATCAAATATAAAATGCTCTTTTTGACATTTAAAGCTCATCACATCCTGGCCTTTGACTAACTGGTGCCGAACTGCCCTCCACATGCTCTACAATGCAGCTAGACTGACCGACTTGCCACTCCTCGCACATGACCCCCTATTTCCCACCTCTATGCCAAGCTGAGCCCCTCCGTGGGATGCGGTCTCCTCACCTTTTCCTTTTAGTTTTACCCGGCTTCCTTCAAGGCTGAGCTCAAACCCCATCTTCCCCAGAAGGCCTTTTTGGCTCCCCCCATGTGCCTTGTGTTCATCCGCTCTGTTATGGGGTGCCCTGAAAGTCTTAGTGAAGTCTGAAGCTTTAATAGTTTAAAACTTAACTAACACTGGAAGGAGAAAGGGAGGTAAGGAATAGGGGAAATTATCTCACATAAAAGGTGCACAAGGAAGAGCTTTTACAGCAGAAGGGAAAATGGGGGGGAGGTCTGATGCAGGCAACACTTGAATCTCACTCTCATTGGAATGAGTTCAAAGAGGGAAATATATAAACACACACACACACACACATACACATACACATATATACATACACATTCAAACACACACACACACACACACACACACTCAGTTGGGTTACAGATGTCTATCTTACCCATTGTGGAAGTAGGAGGGGAAGGAGATAAGAAATAAGAGGGCAGGGATGATAAAAGGGAGGGTGGATTAAAGGGAGCGGTGATTAGAAGCAAAATAGACTTTTGAGGAGGGAAGTAGTTAGAAAAAAAAGAAAAAGAGAGAGAAAGATAAACAGAAAAAATAGGATGGAGGGAAATACACAGTAATCATAATTGTGAATGTGAATGGGATAAACTCACCCATAAAATGGAAGTGGATAGCAGAATGGATTAGAAACCAGAATCCAACAATATTTTGTTTAGAAGAAAGATAAAGATGCACACAGAGTAAAAATAAGTAAAAATAATTATGCTTCAGCCGAGGTAAAAAAGGCAAAGGTAGCAAGAACTAGCTAAATCTAAACATAAAGTAAGTATAAGAGAAATTAAAGAGATGAATAGAGTTTTAGAAAAGTTAGATATGATATGATCACACTAGAAAAAACTGAATGGAAATAGAAAGGAGTATACCTTTCACATGTGGCATTTCACAAAAATTGACCATGTATAAGGGCTCACTCATAAGAACAATAAATAATTTCATTAAAGATAATGATCATAATGAGACAACATACCAAAGTTTGTGGGATGTAGCCAGAGCAGTACATAAGGGGAAATTTATATCTCTAAATGCTTACATTGGTCAAAAAAAGAGAAAGAGCAGATCGATGAATTGGACATGCAATTAAAAAAAAACTAGGGAAAAAATAAATTAAAAATCCCCAATTAAGCATCAAAATAAAAATCCTGAAAATCAAAGAAGACAGTGATAAAATTAAAAGTAAAACAACAACAACAACACTGAACTAATAAATAAAACAAGGAGCTAGTTTTATAAAATTCAATAAAATAGATAAACCATTGGTTAACTTGATTTAAAAGAAAAATGAAAACCAAATTACCAGTATCAAAAATGAAAAGGGTGAATGCACCACTAATGAAGATGAAATTAAAGCAATTATTAGCAGCTGTTTTGCTCAATTATAGATCAATACATCTAATAATCTAAGTGAAATGGATGAACATTTACAAAAATATAAATTGTGCAAATTAACAAAAGAGGAAATATAATAAATAACCCTATCTTAGAAAAATAAATTGAGTGGGGCAGCTAGGTGGCTGAGTGGATAGACCACCAGCCCTGAAGTCAGGAGGACCTGAGTTCAAATCCAACCTCAGACTTAACAGTTAACACTTACTAGCTGTGTGACCCTGGGCAAGTCACTTAACCCCAAATGCCTAAAAACAAAATAAAGAAAAAGAAAAAGAAATTGAACAAGCCATAAATGATGTCCCTAAGAAAAAAAATCCCCAGGACCAGATGGATTTATGAGTAAATTCTACCAAACATTTAAAGAATAATTAATTCCAATACTGTATAAAATATTTGCAAAAACAGGCAAAGGAGTCCTACTAAATTCCTTTTATGACACTAATATGGTTTTGATACCTAAACCAGGAGCAAAAACAGAGAAAGAAAACTATAGACTAATTTCCTTAATGAATATCAATGAAAAATTTTAAATAAAACACTAGCAAGGAGATTACAGCAATGTATCACAAGGATAACACACTATGACCAAGTAGCATGACCAGGAATGCAGGACTGGTTCAATATTAGGAAAACTAGCAGCATGATTGATCACATTGATAACAAAAGCAACAAAAATAATATGATTATCTCAATAGATACAGAAAAAGCTTTTGACAAAATACAACACTCATTCCTATTAAAACACTACAAAGCACAGGAATAAATGAAGCTTTCTTTAAAATGATAAATTGTATCTATCTAAAAACATTAGCAAGCATTATCTGTAATGAGAATAAGCTAGAAGCCTTCCCAATAAGATCAGGGATGAAGCAAGGATGTCCATTATCACTGTTATAATTCAATATTATGCTGGAAATGCTAACAATAGCAGTAAGACAAAAAAAAAGAAATAGAAAAGAAAAAGGATAGGCAATGAAGAAACAAAATTATCATTCTTTGCAGACAAAATGATGGTATACTTAGAGAATCCCAGAGAATTGACTAAAAAACTAATTGAAACAATTAACAAGTTTAGTAAAGTTGCAGGACATAAAAAACCCCACATAAATCATCAGCATTTCTATATATTACCAACAAAGTCCAGCAGGAAGAGATAGAGAAATTCCATTTTAAATAACTGCAGAGTATTGATTGTAATCCTAAGGGATCAGGGGCCTTTCCTGGGTAAGGACTAGATTAGGAGAACTACACCTCTCCCCACAATATACCACCTTGGAAGCAGTGAAAACTTCCAAACCCCCAAAACTATCTCTAAAAACAGCAGTGCAAAAAAAAAAAAAAAAAAGCTTGAAGCTTGACACAGTGTCCTTCCTCCCCCACACTGGAAACAGAACTCAACTTCAACATAAAGTTCAAAATCAAGAAATAGGGTAGAAAAATGAGCAAACAACAAAAAAAGAACCTGACCATAAAAGTTACTATGGTGACAGGGAAGATCTAAGACACATGCTCAGAAGAAGACAATGGGAAGACAAAGAAAGCCTCAAAGAAAAAAACTGTGAATTGAACACAAGCCCAACAAGAATTCCTGGAAGAGCTAAAAAAAAATTTCAACATCAAATGAGTGGTAGAGGGAAAATTAGGTAAAGAAATGAGAGTAAAGGAAGAAAATTATGAAAAGACAATTAACAGCTTGGTAAAAGAGGCACAAAAAGATTGAAGAAAACAACATTTAAAAAAAAAAAAGAATTGACCAAATGGTAAAAAAGACATAAATAGTCACTGAAGAAAAGATCTCCTTAAAAAGCAGAATAGGCCAAATAGAAAAAAAAAGAGGTACAAAAATTCACTGAAGAAAAGATCTTCTTAAAAAGAGAATTGGGCAAGTGGAAAGCAATGCCTCCATGATACATCAAGAAACAATCAATGTAAAAAGAATGAAAAACTAAAAGAAAATGTGAATTACTGTGCTAGGTAGAGCAGTAGATAGAGCACTGGCCTTGGGATCAGGAGGACCTGAGTTCAAATCTGACCTCAGACATTTGACACATTAGCTGTGTGACCCTGGGCAAGTCACTTAACCCTGACTGCCTCACCAAAAAGAAAAAAAAAAAAGTGAACTATCTCATCAGAAGAGCAACTGACCTGGAAAACAGATTTAGAACAGACAATTTAAAAATTATTGTGGGGGGGGGTTACAAAAGGGGGGGCAGGTTAAGGAAGGCTGTGATCAGAAGCAAAACAGACTTTTGAGAAAGGACAGGATAAAAAGAGAAAGATAATAACAGAGAAAAATAGGATGGAGGAAAATATAGTTAGTAATCATAACTGTGAATGTGAATGGGATGAGCACACACATAAAATGAAAGCAGTTAGCAGAATAGATTAGAAACTAGAATCCAACAATATGTTGTTTACAAGAGACACAACTAAAACAGAAAGACACACAAAGAGTTCAAATAAAAGAACTTCAGCTGAGGTAAAAAAGGCCGGGGTAGCAATAATGATCTCAGACAAAGTGAAAGCAAAAACACACAATTAAAAGGAATAATCAGGGAAACTATATTTTGCTAAAGGATACACAGAAGGGATGTCAAAAAATTTTACAGCAAATTTCTCTGATAAAAGCATCATTTCTCAAATATACAGAGAGCTGATTCAAATTTATAAAACAAGAGCCATTCCTCAATTGAAAAATGGTCTAAGGGTATGAAAAGGCAACTTTCAGAAGAAGAACTAAAAGCTATCTATAGTCATATGAAAAAATGCTCTCAGTCATTATTTATTAGAGAAATGCAAACTAAAACAACTCTGAGGTAACACTTCACACCTATCAGAAGTCACAAATGCTTGAGGAGATGAGGGAAAATAGGCACACTAATAAACTGTTGGTGCAGTGGTAAACTGGTCCAATCATTCTGGAGAACAATTCAGAACTATGCCCAAAGGGCTATAAAACTGTGCACACCCTTTAAGCCCACAATAACACTACTAGGGCTATACTTCAATGAGATGAAAGGAAAAGGAAAAGGACCTATATGTACAAAAATATTTATAGCAGCTCTTTTTGTTGTGATAAAGCACTGGAAATTGAGGGGATGCCCATCAGCTGGGGAATGGCTGACCAAGATGTGGCATATGATTATCATGAAATACTATTGTGCTATAAGAAATGGCAAGCAGGATGCTTTAAGAAAAACCTGGGATGATTTATATTAAGGAATGCAAAGTAAAGTGAGCAGAACCAGGATAATATTGTACACAGTAACAGCAATACTATAATGATGATCAACTGTGAAAGGTTTGGCTACTCTGATCAAGGCATGATCCAAGACAATTCCAAAGGACCCCATGATGAAAAATGCTCTCCACCTCCAGAGGGAGAACTGAAGAATTCTGAGTGCAGATTGAAGTATACTTTTTAAACTTTATTTTTCTTGTTTGTGTGTGTGTGTGTGTGTGTTTTCTTTTGCAACGTGGCTAACATGGAAATATGCTTTACATGACTTCACAATATTGCTTGCTTTCTCAAAGGGCAGGGGAGAGGAAGGACAGAGAGAATTTGGAACTCAACATTTCTTAAAATGAATGTTAATTTTTTTACATTTAATTGGGAAAATTTAATGAAATAAATACAAATATATTTTAAAAAAAAGAGCATCCCTCCAGCTCAAGTGGACACAGAATAAAGGGATGGCATTCTCATAACCCTGGCCAGTCCATCCTTTTTATCTGCCCCCTGAAGCACCCACTGTCCACAGCTTGGAAGAGAATTTTCCAGGACAGAGCACAGCAGATTCAGGTGAAGTTTAAGGGCCACTGAATTAAGTCACTGAGTTAATGTCACTGAAACATCCCTTGGAGGAACCAAAGTATGGGATGGTTTGCTGAGGTAACTGGCTGTTTGGGAAGGAGGTAGGGTGGCAGGACAGAGAAGAGCTTATAACAGAGTCACACAGATTGGCTCCGAGCAGCCCAGACAGAACCTTAGAACAACAAGGCACAGGATCATTAGACAGGGTCAGGTAGAGAGGCCAAGACAGGGTCAACTGTCCAGCTACACAGACACTCAGAGACACACGGAGAGGATCATGGGGAGACCTTTTTGAACCCTGTGCTGACAGAGAATTGGGCAGTCAGATATGCTAGTGTGGCAGAACCCCTGGCTGCATTCAGCTGCCCAAATTCCAACACACTTTCACTCCTAGCATTCCTAAATATGAGATTAAATGCTGAGAGTGCTTCCCCACCTCTAAACCTGAAATATCCTGACTTCCCAGTGTAATCAGTTAAATTTTTGGTCATCCTTCAAAGTCCAGTTTAAACCTTTCCTGACTCCCTTATTTGGAATGATCCTTTCCCCTCAAGCCTCACAGAGCACTTTGTTTCTTTAGAATGTATTTATCATGGATTATTTCACATTACTGGTATCTGAGATACCGTTATTTGAGTCGGCTAAGGGCATGGTGTATAGTGCTGGAGCATGGAGTTATGAAGACCTAGAGTCAGTTCAATCCTGCCTCTGACAGTTACATAGCTGGTTAACCCTGGGCGGGTCACTTAACCACTGCCTGTCTCAAGTTTCCTGATCTGTAAAATGTGGATGGCGATAGTACCTACCTCCCAAGGTTATGAGGATGAGATAATATTTATAAAGTGCTTTGCAAACCTTAAGGAGCTATGTAAATGCTAGTTATTATTATCATTAATCATTATTATTACTGTTCTCATCATATGTGTCAGACTCTCCAAACAAAATGAGGGCCAAGACCAAATATCGTGTATTCTCCCAGTCCCTAGCAGATGCTCTGCAAATGGTAAGTGGTTAATAAACCTTGCATTGATTTCAGTCATGTATATATATATATATATATGTATATGTGTGTATATATATATATATGTGTATGTGTATATATATATATATATGTATACACACACATGCATGCATACATTTAAATATAAGAATGTGAGCACAGGCTAGGGTTCAGTGTAGGACTCTAACTTTTTTTAGGGTCTTGGACCCCTTTGTAAGGCTGGTACAGCCTAGGACCCCTTCTCAGAATAATGTTATTAATGCATAAAATAAAATCCCTAGGATTACAAAAGAAACCAATTATATTGAAATACAGTTATCAAAATATTTTTAAAACACCAAGACTAAGTTCATAGTCTCTAGGTTAAGAACCCCTGATTTAGGTGAATGAGAAGAAGGTAGTGGGGGATGGGAGAGAGGGAGAGGTTTCCGCTTCACCTGGGAAGTCAGGAGGGAGCTCGGTGATGTGGCCTGTTTTGGGGTTCTTACAGATCACTTTCTTGAGATTAATCTGGATGATTTTTATGAGGTCTCCAGTGGACAAACAGCACTCAATCCCACCAAGTTCATAGATGGAGCCTATGGAAAAAATCACAGGGGCAGCAATATGTTACTAACAACTTACATTTAAAAAGTGTTTTAAGGCTTATAAAAAGATTTATGGTATTTCATTTGATCTTTACAACAGCCTTGATGAGGCTTTTATCACCCCAACTGTACAATCAAGAAAACCAGGGGCAAAAGAGTTTTAAAGTAAGTTGCCCAAGGTCACATAGATGATTATTGGAAGAACCAGGACTGGAATTCTGGCCTTCTGATTCCTAGTCCAACCCTCTTCCTTCCTCCCCAACATTCTTCAGTTTTCCCCATTCAGTTGTGTCCTGAGTCCCAGTCAGCCCCTGCCCCTCACCCCCACCCCAACCCCTACAGCCTTGATTGACCATCTCCCTTCTGGGACCAGAGCCACTCAAACAAGAACCAGTGAACAGGCCTTTTGTTCTCCAACCCATGTCCAACTGGGTTTGACTAGAAAAAAGAAGGAAACAAAACCTATCAGAAACTCTAGATCCCTTTAATCCCTAAGAGGAAGCAAAAAGTTAAGGATCAATGAATCAAAGGGTAAGGGTAACAAGTCAAAACAGTGCAAGGAACAGTCAACCATTCAATAACAACCCAAAATTTGACTATAGAGGCTTGGGAAGTGAAAGAAATGGATGGTGAGAGAGAAACCCTGAAACAGGAGGATCTGGAAAATATCTGATCATGTGTAAGGTCAAGAAATCAACCTACCCAAAACACAAGGTTCAATTAAGAGAGAAATGGAAAGCTTGGGCAGCATTAGTATAACGAATAAGCAAATGGTTTCATCAAGGGAGGAAATAAATACTAGCTTCTCGGAACAATGGGGAAATAGCAGAGCCAGAAATAGTTCATAACAGCTCACGTCCTTCATATTGACTCAGGAATTACTGATTAGCAAAGCATGTTACTAGCTTCCTCTTAGAACCCATCACACACACACACACACATACACGCACACACACATATTATGATATGACGAGAACACTCATGGCCCTTCCACCTACAGGACCTCTACATGTTTTGATACTTTATACACTCAGTTTGTGTCACTAAAAAAAAAATCTATTAACATGGAAAAAATAATAATAAATTGGCTAAGGAGCAAAAAAAAAGTATGGCTGTCCCAGAGGCATAAAGAACAACTTATTATTGATTTGGTAATTATGAAACAAGCTTCCTAAAAGTTCCATAATGTTTAGATTGCCTCTGTTAGTTACCACAAAGCTTTTAACTCAGTTCTGTACCCATGGCTTATTCATGTCCTGCAAATATACAAAATAAGTTTAGTGAGATATCCATTTGATGTCTATACAGAAAACTGTTCTCTATGTAAAACATATCACCAACACAATAATTTCAAGAAAAGATGCTATAAAATGTGTCATTTTTTAGGGACATAGTTTGTCCTAGTCTTAGATCCATTATCATCTCTCCCAAATATAATTAAGTATGGTTTCCTAATTAAAAAGGGAGTTGAAACTCAAAACCTCTTATTAATTCATCATTTGATAAATATTGATGATTTCAAACTATTTGGTTCCATCAAAAGACACATTAGATGACTCCTTCATCTTGTGGAGTCTTTCTCAAACAATAAGAAAATATCATTTGGACTTTTACGTATTAAAATTTTTAACATACTCTAAGGAAAGACAGAGCCCAAAGACTTTGAGTTTGAATCTGAACATTACAAGGAGGAAGACAATAATTATAAATATCTTGATCTTCTCTAGGCAATACACAACTAGTATAAAAATGTCAAAGTGATGTCTGTGTATGTTGAGACTTTCTGGTATCCTACAATCAAAGCTGAATGGGAAAAACACATTTAAAACAATAACATCCATTCAATACCAATCTTCATGCACACTTTTGGAACTATAAAATGGACCTTAACAGATCTGCAAAATACCCTAAGAGCCAGTACAATACTGACATCGAACTAAGGCAGCTATGGAAAGATTAACACTTCCTCATCAAAAAGGAGGCAGATGATTGATACAAATCCTTCCTTACCCACCTCTACCAACTCTTCATCACTGGACTCCTTGCTATTCCCCTCACAACACACTCCATCTCTCACCTCTAGGTATTTTCACTGGCTTTATCCGATGCCTGGAGCTCTCTCCCTCCTCATGTCCACAACCAAACCTTCACTACCCTAACATCCCTTCAAACTATAATCCTGTATCTCTCCCCCCTTTCAGAGTCAAACTCTTAGAAAAAGCCATCTATACTCAAGGCTTCCATTTTCTTACATCCCACTCACTTTACAACCTCTGACCCTCTGATTTCCTGCCCCATTTCGACAGAAACTGTTCTTTTCTTTTTAAAAAATAGATTTTCATTCATTTTTTTTTACATCAACAAGACTTCCCCCTGTGTTCCTTCCCTTCCCCTTCCCCAAGAGCCATCTCTTATAACAATATTTTTAAAAGGAAGAAAAAAAATTAGCAAGACTGGTCAATAAATCCCCCCCCAAAAAAATCTGCCATTATACACTCCTGAGCCCTGAACTTTTCTGAGGAGGTCTTTTCCTATTTCTTATTCTTTGGGTCAAGTATGTTCTCTCTAATTTCACAATATAAAGTTTCAATAATTTTGTGGTTGTTCTTTCTGTTTATATTGTTATAATTATTTTGTATATTGTTTTCCTGGTTTTGCTTATTTCATTTGGCATCAATTCAAGTAAAAAAAAAAAAGTGCTGATTATGCACCAGACACTGTGTTAAGCACTCAGAATACAAATACAAGAAGAAAGACAGTCCCTGCCCTCAAGGAGCTTACATTCTAATGGAAGAAGACAACACATAAAAGGAAACTGAACATCAAGGTGGGGAGTACCGATAGTCTAGGGGCATGTTGGAAAAAAAATCTGGAGGGTCAGGAAGAGATGGTCACTTTCCTTATAATGCAAGTTCTAGGGAGAATCAACCAACCAGAGAAAGAGGCCTCAGGAGAGAAGTATGAGAAGTCCAGGAGTGGAGTGCACTTCCAGGGTAAGGAGGCTTCTGTGGCATCATAGAATAAAGCTGTACCAAATCCTGTTCAACCATTCCCCCACTGGATGGCATCTACTTTGTTTGAAATTGTTCATTTCAAAGTTACTGATGCTCTCTTAATTGCCAGATCCAATGGCCTTTTCTCAGACTGCATCCTTCTTGATCTCTCTAGAGTATCTGACCCTGTCGACCACCTTCTCCTCCCCCTTGTTTTTCATGATTACCATCAGTGGCATGCTCCAGGGCTCAGTTCTGGGACCTCTTCTCTTCTCGAAATGCATACCCTCTCAGTGATCTCATCAGCTCCTGTGGGTTTTAATATCATTGCTATACAAATGACTCTGAGAACTTTATATGGGAAGCTTTCCTATGCTACAATCTCCCATCACCAACTGCTTGTTAAACATCTCTCCCTGTATGTACCATAGGTATCTTGAACTCAAGATTATGATAGATGGTTAATTGGACACCTATTTTATTCAATCAATATTAATTAGTTAGACATGATTCCAGAAGGGTAGTGATTTTAAGTTTTGTAGAGCTTATAATAGGCCCCAGAGGTATGAACTGAAGATTATAAGTTCACTTGCTTAATCATAGGAAGCTAATTAAAGGACCTCAACCCTTGTTTTTCCTTGTTATGATGACCAAGCCCAGCATGGCTGAGGTGACTCAATTACATGGAAAGCTTCCCCACCTATTTCTGTTGCCCCTCTGTGCCTTGTCATCTCTCTATTGCCCAACATGGGGAAATGCCCATTAACACTTGGCCAATGAGTCACCCTAGTTGCCAGCCTGAGGCCTGCCTTTCTACCAGCCCATCTACCTAGGTAGATGTTTTGAAATCTGTTTAACAGCCCAGACCATGGGTATACTCATCTGTCTGGTAGGACCTCCTGAAAGGTCAATATAGGTCTGTTAAGGTCTCCTCACTAGCCTGTTTGTCCACTAGTGGGATTCTGTATTTTGTGTAGACCCTCCTAGAAGGTCAAGGGCAAGGTCTATCAACCAATGAGATTCTGTGTTTTTTTATCTACTTCACTTGTATTATCGGAGTATCAAGCACTATAAAACTAAGGCCCTGGAGGAAAGGGGCACCTCAGAGTATGAGGAAGATCTGAGGTCCATTTCATTAGAGGGGGCCATGGACCTTTAATAAAATGCCATTGGCTCAAAGCTCTGCCTCAGTGGTTTTTCTTGCAGACTGGAAAATTTTAGAATTCCCACAAGGTGTTCAAAATGGAATTCACCATTTCCCCCACTAACCACCTCACTTTCTAACTTCCCTATTTCTGCAGAGGGTACCACTTTCCGAGCTCAGGTCTACAACCTGGAGTCACCATTCTCAACTCTTCATTCTCTCTCACTCTTCACATCCTATTAATTGCCAAGTTTTGTCAGTTCTACCTGGACAACACCTCATTCTGTCCTTTTCTCTCCAACCCAGTTCCAGCCCTCATCACCACTGGAATGGGCTATTGCAATGGCCTCCTAACTGGACTCCCTGCCTCACTTCACTCTTAGTCAGTCAGTGAATAAGCACTTATTAAGCACCTACCATATGCCAGATATCATGCTATGCACTGGGGATACAAAAAAAAAGGTGAAAAACAGTCCTTGCCCTTGAGAAGTTCACAATATAATGGGGGAAACAAGTAAACAATTATGTACAAATAAGCTACATGCAGGATACATAGGAAATAATTAAAAGAGGAAAGGCACTAGAATTAATGAGCATTGGGAAAGGCTTTTTGTAAAAGATGGGATTTTAGCCAGGGAAGCTAGGACATCAAGGAGGAAGGAGAGCAGTCTAGAAATGGGTGACAGCCACGGAAAATACCCAGAGCTGAGAAGTGGAGAAGCTTGTTTAAAGAACAGCCAGAAGGCCAGTGTCACTAGATTGAAGAGAATACATACTGGGAGTGTAAATGTGTAAGAAGACAGGAAAGGTAGGAAGGGACTTGGTCATCAAAGGCTTTGAATGTCAAATAAAGTGTTTGGTATTTGGTCCTGGAGGCAACAGGAAGCTACTAGAGTTTATCGAGCAGGGGAGCGATGTGTTTTGGAAAATCTCTTCGGTGCTTGAGTAAGGCAGGCAGACCCCAGTAAGCAGGCTACTGCAATAGTCTTGGTGTGAAGTGATGAGGGTCTGCACCAAAATGGCGGCAGTATGGCGGCAATGTCAGAGGAGAGAAGGCGTATTTGAGAGATGTTTCAAAGATGAAATCAACAGACTTTGGCAATGGATTGGATATGGGGGATCAAATATGCTTTCCTTCCTAACATGTTCTCCACACAAATACCAAAGTGATACATGTTTGTGTGTGTGTATGTGTGTGTGTGTGTGTGTGTGTGTGTGTGTGTGTGTGTGTAAGGGGGGTTAGAGGAAGAGAGGGAAAGAGGAGAGAGAGAGAAGAGAGAAAGGACAAAGAGAGGGAAAAAGGAGAGAGAGACTGAGAGAAAGAGAGATTTAAATAAATTTATTTGAGGAAGAAAAAGAATATCTGAACATCAGGTACAGTCTAATCTACACGACTCTAGTAATATCCCACCAAAACTGATCTGTGAATAACAACTAAGCAGATAGTTTTCTTTTAATTAATTAATTAATTTTTAGTTTTCAACATTCACTTTTATAAGATTTGGGGTTCTAAATTTTCCCCCTGCCTTCTCTAACCCCTCTCCAAGATAGCACACAATCTGATATTGGCTATATAATCATATTAAACATAGTTTCACATTAGTCATGTTAAGCAGATAGTTTCCTAAAAAAACTTCACATTGAATAGGCTCTCACCTGGGTGGCCCTGGATGAGTCGCCCCACCTCTAAAATGAGGGGGTTAGATTCAGGGGCCTCTGAAGTCCCTTCTACCTGTAGGCTTAGGATCTCATGAAGCTATCTGACGAGAGCTTCATACAATGTATAATAACCAGAAGGCAATAAAGTAAAGACGATATCAAATATTCACCAAGCGAACATTTATGGCAAGTTACCATACAATCAATATCATATGATATGAGCATTTTAAGACTTTTTTAAAAATAAAAACATTCTTTTTATATATTTATTTCAAGCTTTTCAGTTAAATACAACTTTGATCAGTTTTGCTCATTCTATACCTACTGAAGGAATTCTTCTTAAATTGCCCTTGGATGAGATATTACTCATTAAATGGTTTGGATGACAAGCTTCGGAGGTCAGCTGTGGTACATGTCACAGTTTAGATCACAGAATCAGACACTGTTCTGTATAATTAACCTAGGTGGTTTTCAAATATATGTATTCTAATTCATGGAGCATTTATTTTAAAAGATCTAGCCCTCTTTAAAGAGCCTAGACATCATTATATCCAAAATAGACTCTCAATTCAAAGTATGTGGTCCAAGGAGGCCGACATTTTACCAGATCAACTGCCAGTCTGTGCCAGTGGCTGCTTTACAACACAAATAATATAGTGGTGTTTGGTTTTTTTCTTTTCTGAAAACTTCTAAATGTGTTATAGGATGGTCACAGTTACAATAAAAGTTCCTGGCCATCCTTGGATCCTTCCATAGGACAGTTGTAGAGGCTGCCAAATTGATCATTACTAATTAATTACTAATAATTACTAATTAATTGAATTACCAAGAAAAAATTCATGCAGCTGTACATTTTGAGCTTCTAGGAAGGTTAACAGTTCTTGATGTGGGGTTCTGACTATAGACTGTAATATTCGCCCTCACCACCCTCTATGTTTAATTTTTGCCTTGTTCAATTTTGAGCCCAAGGATTTCAGCAGCAACTTTGAAAACATAAAAAAAAACCCAAAACATAAAAAAGTCTCTTGTCTTTGCTGAGACAAAATGGCTATTGAGACCATTTTCCTGCCAAAATCATAGTTGTCTTTTAAATCAGATTTTATAATTCTCATATGCCACAAATCAACTTTTTGACCACCAACTCTGGGTTTCTGATTCCTCATTAACTCTCTTAACCATATTGTGTCAGTCTTCTAAGATTTCAAAATTTTGGTAATTTATAATATATACCAAGAGGACTCCCTGAATTCCATAGATGTATTCAGGCAGCTAGGTGGGCCTGGAGTCAGGAATACCTGAATTCAAATCTGATCTCAGACACTTACTAGCTGTGTGACCCTGAATAAGTCACTTAACATCTGTTTGCCTTAATCCACTGCAGAAGGAAATGGCAAACCACTCCAGTATCTTTGCCAAGAAAACCCCCTGGACAGTACTGGCATTATGGTCCACGGGGTCACAAAGAGTCCAGAAACGACTGAACAACAAAGTCATCCAGCATCTTGCCTCCTATTGTTTGCTGTCCTTTACCCCTAACTTTCCATTTTCCTGAGCCCTCATGCTCTCTTCCAAACTGATATCACTAAAGCACTCACCATGCCATACCCTTGCTCAGGAAGATCCACTGGCTCTTTCTTGCCTCTAGGATAAAATACAAACTCATCTGTTCAACATTTAAAACCTTCACAAGCTGGCTCCACCCGATCTTTCCAGGCTTACTACACGGTGCAATCCTTCATGCGCTCTACTTTCCAAACAAACTTGCCATTCCCTAGACCAATCATTTCATCTCCTATTTTATCTCTGTACCTCTGCACCAGCTGGCCCTATGCCTGGAACGTCTGCCTCCTCACCTCCATCTTGAAGAACCTCCTAGCTTTCTGCAATTACCACTTTCTACATAAGGTCTTCATGGATAACTGCCCCTATCCCAGCTGATAATCCTCAATTCACCCAAGAACCTAAAAATTACTTTGTATTTACCTCGCATATATTTCATATTTATTTTTCTTTTTTTTGCTTTTTGGTGAGGCAATCGGGGTTAAGTGACTTGCCCAGGGTTACACAACTAGTCTCAAGTGTCTGACGCCGGATTTGAACTCAGGTCCTCCTGACTCCAAGGTCGGAGCTCAATCCACTGCACCACATAGCTGCCCCCATTATATTTATTTTTCTACTTGCTTCCCCCAATAGACTATAAGTTCCCTGAGGGCAGAAACGATTTCATTTTTGTTTTATAGGAGCATAAATCTGAAGGGAAATTAGAGGATGTCTTGGTATCCCAAGTGCTTGAACATAGTAGATGATTTATAAATATTTGCTCAGAACAGACACATATATGTATATCTATCTTTCTATCTATAACTTTTCATTTTATTTAAACATATATTTTGTTTAAACACACATATATTTAAATAAAACTAAGTCTATCCAATATATAAGTAGTCAAAGGATGTGAACAAACAATTCACAAAAGAATTGCAAACAATTAACAATTATACGAAAGAATGCTCCAAATCACTAATAATCAGAAAAATGCAAATTTTAAAAAAAGGCCCTGAGGTTTCACTTTATACTCAACAAATTGGCAAAGAAGACAGCAATAGTCAGGTCAGTGTTGGAGAGGTTCTGGGGAGACTGGGAAATTACTGCTTTGTTGGTGGAACTGTGATTTAGCACAAACATTTTGGAAAGCAATAGGGAATTATGAAAATACAGACTAAATTGTCCATAACCTTTGACCCGGAGAGCCTACTACTAGGCATATACTCCATGAAAGTCACTAATAAAAAGAAAGTCCTCATATATGCCAACATAATAACAACAGTCCTAGCTAGCATTATTTATATAGCTCCTACATGTGCCAAGCAATTTCCAAATATTATCTTATTTGATCCTCACAACAACAACCCTGGGAGGTATTATCTCCATTTTACAGTTGAAGAAACTGAGACAAACAGAGGTTAAATGACTTTCCCAGAGTCATACAGCTTGTGAGGTGGGATTTGAACTCAGGTCTTTCTGACTCCAGACCCAATGCTCTATCCACTGTACTACCTACCTGCCTCTAAAAACATGCTGCAAAATGTTTGAAGCAGTAACTATGTGGTAGCAAAGAACTGGAAACAAAGTAGATGCCCAATGATTGGAGAATGGCTAAGCAAACTGCAGCACATGGATGTAAAGGAATGTTACTGTAAGAATGTTACTATAAAAAATGACATGTGTGATGAACACAGAGAAACCTGGGAAGAACTATATGAACTAACACAGAGGGAAGTAAAGAGCCAAGAAAACAATTTACACAATGATGTCAACGGAAAGAATAACCGTGTACCAAAAAGTCAAAAGTGAATATTGCAAAATTACAAAGATCAAGCAAATATCAAACATGGATCAAAAGAGGAGACTTGAGAAGGTATCACCAATTGCACCCCTATGCAGAGATGGGAGGTTCACAAATGTTTTCCATTGCATATATTTTCAGATTTTTTTTTCACTTAATTGATCAGTTATGCTGATTTTTCCCTCCTTTTTCTTAAAAAAAAATTTATATAAATGGCTTTCTGGGGGGGAGGAAAGGAACACTCATCTAAAACAACAACAAAAAAGAGCTCCTTGGTAACTTTGGAGAGAGCAGTTTCAGGTAAGTGATAGAATTTGGAAGCCAGATTGCAAAGGGTTGAGGAGTGGCAGAATAGGAATATAGACAGCTTTTTCAAAAATTTTTAATTAATTAATTAATTTTTAGTTTTCAGCATTCACTTCCATAAGCTTTGGAGTTTTCAATTTTCTCCCCTTCCCTCCCCTCCTCCCTCCCCAAGACGGCGTGCAATCTGATAAAAACTCTAGACAGCTTTTTCAGAGTTTGGCTGAGAAAGGGAGGAGTGGATGATAGCTTGATAGCTCCAGTTGAGTTTTTTTTTTTAAGGTTGGGGGAGATTTGGACATGTGTGAAGGTAAGGAACCAGACGACAGGATAAGATTTGAGAATGTGGGGGATGGCGATGATTGAATTGAGGATGCAATCTACTGGAAAAGATGGAAGGGGTTGTGATCAAGTGCACATGTAAAGGGGTTGGCCGTGCCAAGAAGGACTATCTCTGTCATAGACGGGTGGAAAGGAAGAGAGTGTGAGAGATGATGTCAGGGGGTTTTGAGATAAAGAAAATCAGAGAAAAGGGAGGTTATGTTGAATGCCCTCAATTCTTTTTTCAATAAAGTAAGAGGCAACATCTTTAGCTGAGAGATTGGGGGAGGGAAAGGTTAGAGAGCTTTTATTATCAATAAAAATTATTGTAAAAAATAAATGCTAAATTTGAATTACTTGCAGCACCTGAGCTGCAATTCCAACTCAGGTCCTCTTTCAATCCAGAGCTCCTTCTGTTACACTTTCCTGCCTCCTAAAAAAAGAAAAAAAAAGGCCTCTAGTACTCAGTATTTATCCCATATTTGCATCAGCCAGGTCTGACCTTGTTTTACCTCTTAGCTTCTGCGATCAGATACACTGACACTGGTATTTTCATCACAGACCTTACTGAAGCTAAGTGTCATGATGGCAGGGGCTGTGTCTTATCTAAACTTTTATCTTTTTCAGCCTCAAGTCAGTGGGTACTTTACATCAGTTATGGTTTGTTGAATGAACGAAAGGATTTTCCAGTGGATGGGCATATGGACCTAGGGAGAAAGAAATATGGTCATCAAGCTACGGAAGAGCGTAAGCAACCTGACAAGTGGGTAGGGCAGGCCAGAGGTGACCTGAAGGGTGTGGGAACCTCGGTGAGCAGAAGGAACTTGGGTGTGGGTGTGGGTGTGGGTTCTCTGGCCTGGGAAGGCTGAAGCACCAATGCAAATGTTTGGGGATCTAAAAAAGAAGACAGCCTTTGAAGACACTGGCCTTAGGTTCCTTTCTTTTCCCTTCTTCCTTCTCCCTTCTCCCTCAGGGCCATGATGGCTGGGTTGAACCCCCTACCCTGCAGTCTGTCCTTTCCTTGTTTCCTACGAACCTCTAGCCTTTTGTACAGCCTTCCCATCTCTTCCCTCAATGTGTCCTCCCTAGCATCCTATAACCCTCTACCTGTCTCCAAGACACAATGCTCTTCAGAGTGACACTGGAGGTCAGCCTTTCTGTGTAAAGTCCTAGGGGGGCTTCTCCCAGGATAACTGGGGTACTGGCTTCTCTCCCTGCTCTAAGCCTTTGGTCTGGGGTCTGGGAGGACAGAGAGCAAAGTTTTCCCTGGGAGATCAGCTTAGGGAATAGAAGTCAGGGGGCTCAATGCTCTTCTCTTTATTTCTCATTATTTCCCCTCTCCCAGATGTTCTAAAATGTGCCAAGTTCCTTCTTGAAGCTATTATATGTACACTTTAGAAAGCACTTTCCCCACAATAATCCTTTAAGGCAGTTAGTGCAGGATTCCTCCCCAATCTACAGAAGAGAAAACCAAGGCCATGAGAGGTATTTGCTCTAGAAAAGAAGGAAACAAACATTCATTAAGTGCCTACTATGTGTCAAATGCTTTACAAATATCTTATTTGATTGTCTCAAGAACCCTAGTGGTTGGGCAGCTAGATGGCACAGTGGATAGAGCTCCCTCTGGCCTTGGAGTCAGGAGGACCTGAGTTCAAATACGACCTCAGACACTTGACACTTACTAGCTGTGTGACCCTAAGCAAGTCACTTAACCCCACTGCCTGGCCAAAAAAAAAAAAAAAAAAGAACCCTGGTGGCTAAGTGCTATTATTATCCCCATTTTATAGTTGAGGAAACTGAGGATGGTAGAGGTAAAGTGACTTAGGATTAGGCAGCCAGATCTGAACTAAACTCTATCTGACTTCAGGCCTACTGTCCCACCTGGATGCCTCTAGTACAAGCAGGGTGTTGCAGGAATCTAACAGAAACACTGACTTTACTAATAGCCACTTCAAGAGAATCTCACAGATCATCTCATTAAACCTGTACCTGACCACAAATCCTGTCTGCAACATTTCTGACTCAGCATTGCCCTAAAGAGTCAAGTCAAGAGTCAAGCATCTTATTTCCTGAATGAGCAAATAAATGAATGGATAGATGAATGAATGAATGAATGTGTTAATTAAGCTCTGATCATTTTCAAGGTACTGGTCCAAGCTCTGGGCATGCAAATACAAAAGTAATTCGGCCCCTGCTCTCAAGAAGCTCACATTCTAGCAGGGAAGACCAATGAAGAAAAACACTGAGTTTTCCGTCTTACTGAGATATACTGAGAGATAATGTAGCAGTACCTTTGGACGCAGCTAGTGACTGTCAGAAGCTGTATTTGAACTTGGGTCTTCCTGACTCCAGGCCCAAGGTTCTATCCATTGAGCCTTCTAGATGGTTCCAGTGAGTCAATTGGGGGCCATGTCCAGTAGTCCTCATCTATACGTCCCCACTGGACCCAGATGGCTCCAGAGGAGAAACTGAGGCTGTTAACTTTGCACAGCTCTCCCTCACTTAAATCCAATTCACTAGCAAGTCATGGCATCACCTGCCTGATGTCATGGTCCTCTTCAAGAACAAAGGACAAACAACCATCACCACCACCATCACTCTGGAGAAATCCCAACCCGGGATTCTAGGATGTTAGGGCTAGAAGGGACTTAACAGGTCACCCACCAAAATCCCTTGATTTTACAGATGGTGAGTCTGAGCAGGACGTAGTTTAAGCAGCTTGCCAAGGGTCACTCAGTGACCACAGCTAGGTGCACAGAAAACAGTCACCCAACAGATCACTGTTGTTTCTGTTCTTTATGTCCCTCAGGGCTCCAGATCCGGAGAAAATCTCTTCTCACACTCTCAACCTCTTGCCCAATTAGTGCCCAAATTTAGCAAATTCTTCTTCCTCCACCCTTACTCTCCACACCCACAGCCATGACCACCAGTCCTTTAACTCCTCAATTCTCTCCCAGGCCATCTCCCCTGCACTAGACACTCTCTCCTCTTCTCCCCATCTTGACTCCTTGGGGAACCAGTTCAACTCTACACTGTCCTCCTCTCTTGAACCCCTTATCATATTGCACCCCACCCCCTGGCCAAAATGGCTCAACATAAGTAAAAATTTGCTATGAGAACCTCACGATGGGACTGACCCCAATCCAGAAAGTTTTGAGGGACACTGTCTTCTGAGGAAGGCTCAGTACCCCCTTCTACTGAGAGCTGCTCTGCTCAGGAGGCAAGGAAGCCAGGGTCCTCCTCTCTACTGAACTAAGAAACAGAGGCAATGGTGGATACCACAGGTGAGTGATATATATACCCACGAAGCAGAGGTGCTGCGCCAGGTCTGGGTGGTCACACTTACTCTGAAAATACACCCCGGAGCATATCTTCAGGATCCGGGGCAGGGAGGCTGGGTCCAATGAGCAGATGTAGTCCTGGAGAGCCACGGGCTTCATGGTCCTCGGCCTCTGTGGTCGCACTATCAGTTAGCCACTCTTCTAGCTGAGTTTTCTGGAGGGTACCTCCTGTACCTGCTTCTCCTTCCTGCTTCAACCACACTAGATTGCTACGGTCCCAGCCCTAGAGAAGGCGTATACTGGGAGGGGCCTGGCTTAATTTAGAGGGACCTCTTTCAGTCCCTTCACACCCACACCCACATCTTCCTTCCCCTAGCATGATCGCCAGCCCTTTGCCTAAGCCCTGTGAGTCATCATAAACAGCTTTTTTCAGGGATTAGGGAAACATTCAGAGGTACCCTAACCACATAGAGAAACATCGCCTTTACCTTGGGAGCCAGAGAAACACTGTCTATAGCCCTTAATAAAAGGATTTGTTAAAGTCAAAGGGCCCCACTTGAGGACCTAGAGGGCCACATGTGGCCTTGAGGCTGCTGGTTACTCACCCCTGGTCTACACCCTTGGGAAACACTAAGTCTGATGGAAGTCTCTCAGGAGTTCCCCATATGATGGGGGAAAACAATTCCCCTACCTCAGAGACCTTTAATCCCGAAGGAAGAGATGGTCTACACTTAAAGGAGGAGGGACTACACTTGTGATCTCAGATGGCAGGACGAGGACTACAAGGCAGGAAATACAAGTAACACATTCAGCTCTAAAAGAATTAATGAATATGTTTATTAAGCTCTGACCATTTGCAAGGCACTGGGCCAAGTGCTGGGCATACTAACAGGAAAGTAATGCAGCTCCTGCTCTCAGGAGATTCACATTCAGGGGCAGCTAGGTGGCGCAGTGGATAGAGCACTGGCCCTGAAGTCAAGAGGACCTGAATTCAAATCTGACCTCAGACCAAACACTTGACACTTACTAGCTGGGCAAGTCACTTAACCCCAATTGCCCCTCCCAAAAAAAAAAAGAAAAGAAAAGAAACTCACATTCTAGAATATTATTGTGCCTTAAGAAATGATGAGTGGGATGATTTCTTAAAAACCTGAAAAGACTTACATGAACTGACGCCGAGTGAAGTGAGCAGAACCAGGAGACCATTGTACCCAGTAACAGCAAAGCTGCATGATGAACAATCGTGAATGACTTAGCTATTCTGAGCAATACAGTGATCCAAGACAATCCCAAAGGACTCATGTTGAAAAATGCTAACTGCCTCCAGAGAAAGAACAATGTTGTTAGAATACAGACAGAAGCATACTACTTTTCACCTTTTTTTTTGTTTGAGTTTTCTTGTATCAAACGAATAATACAGAAGTGTTTTACATGACTGCACATTTCAGACTGCTTACTGTCTCAGGGAAGGGGAGGGATGGAATGAGGAACTCAAAACTAAAAAAAAATGAATGTTAAAAATTGTTTTTACATGTAATTGAGGAAAAATAAAAATTTTTTTTTAAAAAAAACTCATGTTCTGATGAGGGAGACCACATTATTTATTTAATTTTTTTGTTTATTTTTAGTTTTCAACATTTACTTCCATAAGATTTTGAGTTCCAAATTTTCTCCCCATCTCATCCCTCCCCCCCACCCCAAGATGGCATGCATTCTGAATACCCCTTCTCCTAATCTACCCTCCCTTCTATCTCTCCCCACCTTTCTCTTATCCCTTTCCCCTTCAATTTTCCTATGGGGCAGGATAGATTTCTATACCCCATTTCCTGGAGGGAGACCACATTAAAAACAAAAATAAAAAACCACTCAGTTTCCAGTCTTAGTGAGATATACTGAGAGATACTGTCTCTACCTTTGGAGAAACCCCAATCAAGGATTCTAGGACGTTAGGGCTAGAAGGGACTTAATAAATCAACCACTAAAATCCCTTGATTTTACAGATGGTGAGTCTGAGCAGGATGGAGTTTAAGCAGCTTGCCAAGGGTCACTCAGTGACCAGACCTAGGTGCACAGAAAACAGTCACCCAACAGATCACTGTTGTTTCTGTTCTTTATGTCCCTTGGGCTCCAGATCTGGAGAAGATCTCTTTTCATACCCTTACCCTCTTGCCCAATTAGTGCCCAAATTCAGCAAATTCTTCCTCCGCCCTTACTCTCTACATCCACAGCCATGACCTCTAATCCCTTGACACCTCAATTCTCTCCCAGGTCATCTTCCCTGCACGGGCCTCTCTCTCCTCTTCTCTCCATCTTGACTCCTTGGAGAACCAGCTCAACTCTATGCTGTCCTCTCTTGAATCCCTAATCCCTTATCATACTGTCACTGACACCTGGCCAAGCCTCAGCCTTGGATCCCTCCCACCATTCACTGCCCACACTTCTGCACGTGTGCTGCTGAACAAAGACAGAGAAAATCACGCAGCCGTTCTCACTGGATTTACCACAAACTGATGTTACATAACCTCTTCCGGGCCCTCACTGTTGCCAGGCAGTCCTACTACACCTCCTGCATCAACTCACCATCCACTCTCTACAGAGGCTCTTCCAAAACCTTTTCATACCTCCTCAAAACTCCCATGGCTCCCCCTTCCCCCATTCTCTCATCTTAAAACAGAAAATATTTTACAGAAAAAAAATTGAAGGCCATTCACCATGAACTCCCTCCTTCCTCATCTCCTATCATTCAGATGCCTTCTGCCACTCTCCTCCTTCACCCCTGTCTCCCATGAAGTGGCCTCACTCCTTACCAAGGCAAACCCCTCTACCTGCTCAGCAATCCCATTCCATCCCATCTCCAACCGACTACCCCCTCTGTCACTCCCGATCTATCACTTATTTTCAATCTATCCCTGTCCAGTGGCTCATCCTACTGTCTACAAACATGCCCATGTCTCCCCTATCCTGAAAAAACCCTCATTTGATCCTTCTATCTCTGCCCTCTATCTCTTCTAGCCTTTGCTGCTAGACTTCTCCAAAAGGTCCTTCTACAATGGGTGCCTCCCCTTTCTCTCCTCTCACTCTCTTCTTAAGCCCTTACAAACTGGCTTCTGACCTCATCATTCCATCGATACTACTCTCTCCAAAGTTACCAATGATCTCTTAGTTGCCAAATCCAATGGCCTTTTTTTTGATCCTCCATGTCACTGACCTCTCTGCAATCTTGGATGTGGTCAATCACACTTTCCTCCTTGATGCCCTCTTCTCTTTAGGTTTTCAGGACAACACTCTCTCCTGGTTTTCCTCCTACCTATCTGACCGCTCCTTTGCTGGATGCTCCTCCAGATCATAACCTCTAGCCAACCACTGGTGTCTCAACAACTTCCATGGATTTAACTACCATTTCTACGCTGCTAATTCTCAAATCTACTTTTCCTGCCCCATCCTCTCTGCTACCCTAGTCTCACATCTCCAGCTGCGTTTCAGACACCTTGAACTGGGTGTCCAGTGTAAACATCTTAAATTCAATATGTTCAAAACTGAGCTCATTATCTTTCCCCCTAAATTCTCCCTCCGCCCACCTTCCCTATTACTGTTGATTTCGCCTTTGCATCTCTCCAATGTGCCCCCTCCTCTCCTCTGATGCTGCCCCCACCCTGGTGGAGGACCTCCTCACCTCCCACCTGGCCCATTGCACTAGCTGCTGGGGGGCCTGCCTGCCTCCGCTCTCTCCCCACTCCAGTCCATCCTCTATTCAGCCACTAAGGTGATTTTTTAAAAATTCAAAAAACATGGGGGCAGCTAGGTGGCACAGTAGATAGAGCACCGGCCCTGGATTCAGGAGGACTTGAGTTCAAATCCAGCCTCAGACACATAACACTTACTAGCTATGTGACTCTGAGCAAGTCACTTAATCCCCATTGCCAAAAAAAAAAAAAAAAATCAAAGATCTGATCCTAACACACAACCCCTACTCATTAAACTCCAGTGGCTCCCTATTGACTTCAGGAGCAAATACTAAGTGCTTTGTTTGTCATTCAATGCCCTTCATAACCTAGCCTACTCCCCAAGTAGTCTTCAATCTAGTGATAACCTGCCTCCTGGCTGTTCCTCAAACAAGACACTCAGCTTGACTCCTGGAATTTTCTCTGACTGTGCTCCATACCTGGAATACTCTACCTCCTCTATTCCAATCACTTACCTTCCTGGCTTCTGTTAAGTGCCCACTAACTACACCTTCAACAGGAAACCTTCCTCAACCTCTATTTTCAGTGCCTTCCCTCTGTTAATTTTCCTATATAGAGCTTGCTTTGTATACATTTGTTTGCATGTAGATTGTCAGCTCCTTGAGGGTAGGGACTCTCTTCCGCTTCTTTTTATACCCCCAGCACTTAGCACAGTGCCTGGCACATAGGAGGTGCTTAATAAATATTGATTGATTGATTGAGCCACCACCTGAATCCAGGCTAATCTACAGCCTTCTCCAAGGTATCCCTGCCTCCTGCACACCCACCCACATTTTTCTGTCCTTCACTAATTGTCCCCACTCAGGCCAGCAGGTCTATTTCTCACTTGTTCACAGAACTTTAGAGAGGACCTCAAAATTGGAAAGGAGCTCAGAAGTCATCTAGTCTAATTTATACATAGACACAAATCTTGACAAGTAGCCATCCAGCCTTTCATGATGGAGAAAGGTCATTACCCACCTTTCGACAGCTCCAATTATTAGGAAGTTTTTGTCCCCCTCATAGGGATAGGGACTAGATCCATGATTTCTTTGAAATAGGGAATTCCTGGATGAGGAAACTTTTCCAATGCAGGTGGGAACATTCTCTGCAAGATATAATCATGGAGAATTGCCTAGAGCATTGAGAAGTCAAGTGATCTGCCCAGGGTCACAGAGTCAGGGCATGACTTGAACTCAGGTCTTTCCGATTTCAGGGCTGGCTCTTGGTGCACTATTCCACGCTACTCGTGAGCTGAAATCTGCTTCAGTGCAACTTCCAACTGCTATGCCTCATTCTACCCCAGTAGGGGCCAAACCTAAGAAGTATGGTCCTCTTTTCTACTACCAGCCCTGTGGCTATTTGCATTTAGCAGTCAAGCCACCCACTAAGTTTTCTTTTCTCCAGTTCCTTTATTGACCCTTCTATTCCAGCTAAATTAATGTTTGCCATCTTTTATTTTCACTTCTGTCTTTTAATGTATGAGTCCCCTCTACTCTCCTATCACTTCTTCAAAAACCACTTCACCTAAGAGATCCCCCCCACACCTCAATAATCCTATATGACTCAAATCTAGGGCTTGTCTTTTCAATTGTGGTGCTAATTAGATCCCCACTTCTATCTGGGGAGTAGGGGGAGGAAATTTAGTTGTTGGCAGGTGAAATGAACTGTTATTTTTTCCCTTTGTGGGTTCCTCATTTTGTTAACCTATATCTGTCAGCATTTCTAAGTTTCCTGTGGCCAGAGGCCTCTTCCCATTTTGGGGCCCAGCCCAGCAGAGAGAACAAGCTCTTTCATTTGCCCTCCCACCTTCCGAAGTACCCATCCCCCAAGAGATCTATCTGAAAAGCTGGTCCTCTTGCCCCTTTGGCGCCCATTTGGGGCAGGGGGTATGAACCTCTGGACAGTCCAAGGTTTTGGTATATGTTGTACTAGTCTAGATACTCCAACACATCCTCACTCAGCTGCCAAAATGATTTCCCTAAAGTGCAGGTTTAACTTCCCTCCTCAAACTCTAGTAGCTACCCAATTCTTCTGGGATCAAATATAAACTCCTCTGGCATTTAAAGGTCTTCACAGCCTCGTCCCCATTTTATCTTTCCAGCCTTATTACATGTGATTCCCCTCCAGGCCCTCCACGGATCAGCCAAACTCTGATTTCTCCCTTCCCTCTCTGTGCTGTTGCACTCGCTCTTCTAGGTGGTGCAGTAGATAAGAGTGCTGGCCTGGAGTCAGGAAGATCTGAGTTCAAATCCAGCCTCAGACACTTACTGGTTGGGGGACCCTGGCCAAGTCCCTTAACCCTGTTTGCCTCAGTTTCCTCATCTGTAAAATGAGCTGGAGAAGGAAATGGCAAACCACTCCAGTATCTTTGCCAAGAAAACCCCAAATGGGGTGCTGAAGAGTCAGACACAACTGAAATGACTGAACAACAACAATACGCCTGTATACAAGTGTATAGTATGCCTCCCAACAACTCCCTGAGGACAAGGGCATGTTCATAAGTATCTCTGTACTTCCCATTTCTAGCACGGTGCCTGGCTCATAGTAGGTGCCTGATAAATGCTTATTGATTGACACTACCCCAGTCCTCAAAGTAACTGGGAAAATGACAACAACATTTAAAACTCCAAAGCTTATGGGAGTGATTGTTGATAAATCAAAATAAATTAATTAAAAAAAAGAAAATGACAACAACTTATCTTCAGTATTAGTCTAAACAAGATTAGACAACCAATACTGAAGAAACTGTAGAAAGGATTCTTGGTTACAGAAAGGATAAGTAAATTGTTTCAAGCTACACAGGGATTAAGGAATTTAAACCCAGAAAATCACAAATCTTTTTAAGGATTGAAGAATCTCAGATTAGGAAAGTAGCCCAGGTATTTAATAAATGAGCATTTATTAAGCACCTGAAGTGAGCTGAGATTCCTATTCATCTTGGTCAGTCCATTCTCAGTCCTTTTTCAAGGAATTTGGTACCTGAAAAAAAGTCTTACTCTCCATCCCAACTCTTGCCCTCATACTTGGTTTTTTCTCTTCACACTTCAAGATACTACCCTATGTCCCTCTTTCCTTTCACAACCAAAGTATGAAGAGAAAAAACCAAATGTGTTTACTCTCATTACTTCCACTTCCTCTCTTTTCACCCACTTTTTGTAAACAGGCTTTTACCTCATCACTTAATTCAAATTTGCTCTTTCCAAAGTTAACTCAAGACCTCTTAACTACCAGATCCTCACAGCTTTTAATGATTCTTTCCTCCCAACATACACACACAATTATTTTGCATTTATTTATGCCTACACAGGCTGTTTTCTCTGATAGGCTCCCGAAAAAATTTGCATCTCCAGAAACTAGCAATGTGTCTGACAGATAAGTAGGTGCTAGATAAATGCCAGATGAATAGGAATCTCAGCTCACTTCAGGTGCTTAATAAATGCTCATTTATTAAATACCTGGGCTACTTTCCTAATCTGAGATTCTTCAATCCTTAAAAAGATTTGTGATTTTATTTCCTATCCCTTCTGCCACTTCTCCACTCCTACAGCCCATTGAAGATTCCACTCCTTCATGCCTTAGTAAATTACTTCATTGGCTGGTGTGGCCAAAAAAATTAACTGGAAGTCAGCCTATAGGGCAGCGTTAAGAGGGCTGGTTTTAGGGCAGAAGATCTGGGTTTAAATTCCTTAATCCCTGTGTAGCTTGAAACAATTTACTTATCCTTTCTGTAACCATGTTCTGATCCTTAAGGGATTGGGCTAGACGACCTTGAGGTCCCTTGCAACTTGAAATCTGTGATCCCATAAACCTTTTGGGGATGAAACTCTCTGAGGTTGGTCCTTGGATGGCAGACAACACCATGGCCACCATGACTGCACCCATACTTGAGACCTTGACATAAGGAATCCCTCCAACGAGGCAATCAACAAGTATTTATTAAGCACTTACTGGTTGCCAGGCATTGTGCAAGATGCTGGGGATACGATGACAAAAATGAAACCGTCCCAGCCCTCAAGGAAGTTACATTCTACCAGGGGGGACAACACATAGATATGAGTATTTATAAATGTGCATAAAAGGTACAACTAGATGGCGCTGTGGATAGAGTGCCAGGTGGGACTCAGGACTCAGGAAGACTCATCTTCCTGTGTTCAAATCTGGCCTCAGACACTTACCAGCTGTGTAACCCCAGGTAAGTCACTTAACCCTGTTTGCCTTAGTTTCCTCATCTGTAAAATGGAGAATCTGGAGAAGGAAATGGCAAAGCACGCCAGCATCTTTGCCAAGAAAACTCCAAAGGGGGTCACGAAGAGTTGGACACGACTGAACAACAAATTCTGAAAATATACCAAGACACAAAGGTGAAAGCAAAAACAAAGGTGAAGTCAAATAAAAGTGATGGTGAAGAAATGGGTTGAAATACCATGTGTGAAACCTCATAAGACTCTACCCACAAGTGAATCAGGTTTTTTTTTTTTTTTGTGATACAAAATCATAGAATGGGAGGGCACATAAAAGAGTGGAGAGGAAGAAAACAGAGGGGAAATAAATAATGTACCCCAATAAGTCAAAGTCTAATAAATAAGGAAAATAATTCCTCTAGTCTTTCAGAAAGAAGAGAATGGGGTGGGGGGGTGATTGAAACAGAGGGAAAGAAAGGAGGAAATCTTGTTTCAGTGGTGGGAGAGGGTACCACTGATAAACACTCCCATGGTAGAAGAGAAGATGGGAACTTGCAAATTAAAGAGCATAATCTGCAGGGATTTCGCACTTAAAGAGACCACTCATCCTCTCTCAGGAGAATGGAAATCAGAGCTCTGGGGGCAACTGACACCCAGAAGAGGGGGAGAATATAGACCCAGGGAGAAGATTCTGAGGGAAATGGGGGGAAATGACCACAGACAGGGCAAAAGTGAATAATGAACTGTACAATCAGGGACACAGGAAAATTCCTACTATAAGCAATATCCTCTCTGTCACCTGCAGGAATCAGTATTTCTAAGAGTGAGGCACTACAAGAAAAGGGTCAATATCTATTAGGCAATAATATAGAAATTCTTTATGGGAAGAAACCCCAAATAGGTACATTAGAAGCTTTAATTCCATGAGAAGTAGAGAGGATCATGAATCAAAGAATAAAAAATCTAGAATAGACACAAAGGGAAGGATAATAATAAAGAGAATGAAGACAAGGAATTCTTTTTAGACAGGCACAGAAAGTGAATTTTTAAAAAACTAACAAAACAAGTTGAAAGAGGTAGAGAAGACGGGGATGTCGCTGGATTACTTTTCTAAGAGAGGGAAGATCTAACTAGCTAGATAAAAGGAGGAAATAAAAAGGAACTAGTAAGTTAAGCAAAACTTCAAAACTATGGAAAAGGGTAACAAATGGGAAGGAAGGAGCAACAGGGTGAGGAGAAGAGAGCAGGTGGGAACAGGACTGCCTTAAAGTAGATTAAGCAGCAGGCAGCTAGGTGGTGCAGTGGATAGAGCACTAGCCCTGGATTCAGGAGGACCTGAGTTCAAATCTGACCTCAGACACATAACACTAGCTGTGTGACCTTGGGCAAGTCACTTAACCCCATTGCCTAGCAAAAAAATAAATAGATTAAGCATTTTATCTGAAAAGACAGAGTGCTATGATTACAGAGGAAGAGAGAAAAATTCTAATTTGGAAATGAAAAACCCCAATATTAGAAACAAATGGTGGAAAATATAAACCTAGATCCTCATGATATTAAATGTGAATGGATCAAATAAAACAATGATATAGCAGATAAGAAAATAAAACCTCACAATACGCTATGTACAAGAAACACATTTTAAAAACAAAGACATACACAGAGTAAAAATAAGGGACTGGAAAAACAAGAATTGCAATCACACTAATCAAGCACAAACATTCACAATCTAAAAAGAGATCAGCAAGGAAACTACATTATGCTGAAAGGAACCATATACAACAAATCAATACCAATATTAAATTTATATGAACTAAATGTCTTAGCATCTAAATTCATAAAGATTACAATTACAAGAAAACATAGACAATAGATATTAGGACAGGAGATTTCAATGTCCCTCTCTTGGTTTTAGATAGATCAAACAGAAAGATAAACAAAAAGAAAATACAGAATTGAACAAAATGCTGGAGAAACTAGACTTGCAGTGTCTTCTAAATAGGACTGCTAAAAATATACATATTTCTCAGCATCATATGAAACTTTTACAAAAGTTGATCACGTATGTGGGCCAGAGGTATTGCAAATGAATATAAAAAAACAGAAATACTAAATATATAGTTTACAGACTATAACACAATAATAAAAATTATAATCAATTTAGGCAGCACAAAAAAAGGACATGGATCCAAATGAAGAATCAAGAATGAAATCCTAAATAATGAATGGATCAAAGAACAAATTATAGAAACAAGCATTATGTGAAAGAAAATGAAAATAACAAAACAACATTACAAAATTTCTGGAATGCAGCTAAAGCAACAATAAGGGGAATAATATTCCTACAAACACACATTAATAAAATAGAAAATGAGAAGATTAATGAGCTGAATATGTATTTTAAAAATTAGAAAGGTAACACATAAATAAACCTAAAAGATGCACAAATTTTAAAAGATATTAAGAATTAGAGGAGGCCTAGATAAACTGGACCACCCCCCTCCAAAAAAAAAAAAAACTATAGGAATGATGAATAAAACTAAAAGTTGATTCTTTGGAAACACTAATAAAATTGATCAACTTTTAGTCAACCTGATTAAAAAGAAGAGGGATGAATCAAATCAACAAAATAGCAAATAAATGAGATAAAATCACAACAAAACCAGAAGGAAAAAAAATAATTATCAGAATTAAATATGCAGAGTTATATGCTAACAAAACTTCAAATACAAAAGAAATAGATGAATACTATAAAAAATATAAAATACTCAAACTTATAGAAGACCAGATAGAGATCTTAAATAATCCAATATCAGAAAAATAAAAAGAATTAGTTGTAAAGTAACTGCCAAAGGGGGGGTGGGTAGGGAAGGAAACCTACTGCTTCTGATAGATTCAAAAGAGGATTCTGTCAAACTTTTCAAAAACAATTACTATCAATACTAGACAAATTATTCTCAAAAACTGATAAAATACCAGATTCCCTTTATGTCTCATCTAAATGTATACATGACCTTAATATTAAAGATCATGCTATTAAAAATTTAGAAGAAAAACAAATTATAAACCTCTCACAACCATAGGAAGGAGATGGGTTTTTTTTTTTTTTTTTTTGTTTTTTTGCTTTTTGGTGAGGCAATCGGGGTTAAGTGACTTGCCCAGGGTCACACAGCTAGGCCAGATTTGAGGGAGATGTATTCTTAACCAAACAATGGAAAGAGACAATTACAAAAGATAAAATAAATAATTTTCATTACATAAAACTGAAAAGGTTCTAAACAAACAAAATTAATGCACCTAGGATATCAGTCAGTCAGGCAATAAATATTTATTAAGCATTTACTATGTGCCAGGCACCGTGCAAAGTGCTGGAGATACACAAGAGGAAAAAGACAGTCCTTGCCCTCAGGGGGCTCACAATCTAATGGGGGGGGAACATGAAAACAAGCTGTATAGGAAAAATAGGAAGCAAAAAAGGGAGGGTACTAGAATTAAGAGGTATTGGGATAGAAGATGGGATTTTAGTTGGGACCTGAAGGAAACAGAGATGAGGAGCAAGAGAGTACCAGGCATGTGGGATAACCAGAAAAAATTCCCAGAGCCAAGAGACGGAGTGCCTTGTTTGTGAAACAGCCCAGAGGCCAGTGTCACTGGATCGAATAGTACCTGTTGAAGAGAAAGATGTAAGAAAGCTAAAAAGGTAGTAAGGGGTTAGGTTAGGAAGGGCTTTGAACATCAAACAAAGGATTTTGTATTTGATTCTGAAGGCAACTGGGAGGCACTTGACTTTTATTGAGTAGGGGTTGACATGATCAGACATGCACTTTAGGATAATCATTTGACAGCTGAATGGAGGATGGATTGAAGTGAGGAGAGACACCCTCAACCTCATCTCTTTGCAGATGTAAGAGGTCTACAGTATTATAAATTGCATTTATTTTCAGACTTTTTCAATGTGTCAATCAATTATGCTAGATTTTTTCCTTCTTTTTCTGTCTTTTAAAAGATACCATTTATTATACAGTACAGCTATCTAGTATGGAGAGAGAAAAAGGAATATTGGGGGACATTACAGTGAAGGAAAAAAAACAAAAATAAATAAATAAAAATTCATTTAAAACAAGAGAAGAGATAACTGGTAACTTTGGAGAAAGTAGTTTCAGTTGAATGATGAGGTTGGAAGCCAGATTGCAAAAGGCTTTGGCATGAGAGAATAGGAAGTGAAAGCAGAGAGGGTATAAACTTTTTCAAGGCAGGGAAAGGAGAAGAGACCTAGTTTATAGGGATGGTAGTAGGGTCTAGTGAAGTGGTTTTTGTTTTGTTTTGTTTTGTTTTTTTAGGATGAGTGAGACTTGGGCATTTTTGAAGGCTATAGGGAAGGAAGCAACTGGAAGGGTAAGATTTGAGATAGGAAGGGATAATTGAATTGAGGATGAAATCTCCTGGAGAATATGGAAAGAGATGGGATCAAGTGCATGGGAAAGGGGTCAGCCTTGCCAAGAAGGATCATCTCTTTGTCATGGACTGGTAGAAAGGAGGGGAGAGTGGGAGGTGATGTCAAAGGGTTTTGATATGAACAGAATGAATGGAAGGAGAGGGAGGTCATGGTAAATGACCTCAATTTTTTTTCCAGTAAAATAAGAGGCAAAGTCTTCCATTAAGTCGGGGGAAAGGGAGATGTGGAGAGCTAGAGGAGGGAAGAGAAGGTTTTGTATAACTTCTGTGGGGATCAAGATAAGGAATCAATTAGGGCGAAATTAAAAGATTGTCTGGAGGTGGCAAGGGCCTAGTAGAGGCTGAAAATAGTGAATTTGTAATGTTCCCCCTCCTCCTCCCCTTCTCATTAGGAGGTTAGGAGGCTTTCCCCAATCCCAGGGATTTCTAGGTACAATTAGGATGCCAGATCTAAAGCTCTGATGCTTTGACCCTTAAATCTTCCAGAGCCCAGATATCATAGATAGAGATTAAGCAGGGAATTGAGTGAAGCATTACTCCTGCCCTGACCATCAGAGCCAAGACTTCCACTGAGCCTTTTACAATTCGACAAAGCAGTTTCCAATGTCCTTACCCCTCAAAACTGGGGTGGGGATGGCGAGGCCATAGGATCATCAGCTCGAAAATAATCCCGCCATTATTTTGCCTCATAGAAGGCACCAGAACCAAACCACAGACTCTGAAGGAACTAAAGCAGTCTTTGTGGGCTCTGAGTTCTCATGGAACCCTGCACCTATCAACACTTGTCCAGAGGAGAAGTCACTTCCTCTTGTCAATTCCCACCCTCACCCCAGCCCTCAACACCATGCTCAGAATTAATCTTCCTCCTCTCACACGGTTACCAAGAACCAGGTACCTCTGTGTTTGTGGAAGAGAGTCTGACAGAAGGCAGACAGAGGACACTGGGCGGGAACTAGACTGGGTGCCTTGGGTCCCACTGCTTTCACCTCCCTTAACAATCTTGTCAAAGATGCTGTGGAGGGGATTTCTGTAAAGGATAAGGAGTCAGAAGGAAAAAAAAAAAGGCCTCTGAGGTCTCTTCCAGCTTACTAAGTCTATAAAATCATGTTGAGCAGGATCCTCAACATACCCAAAACAGAACTTACTCTTCCCCCCCGCCCCAATCCCACTTCTCCTTCAGGTTTCCCAATTTTTGGAGAAGGCACCAACCAGCATCGTCCTAGCCCCCCAGGTTCCAAACCTCAGCACCATCCTTGACTCTTCTCTCTCCCTCACCCTCAACTGGTCACCAAATCTTGTTCATTCTAACTCAATATTGTAACTAACAATTCTAACAATATTGTAACTCAAGTAATCAATCACCAAATATTTATTAAGTGCCTACTTACGTGCCAAGCCCTGTGCTCTACAACTCTCAAATCGATCCCTCTCTTCTCTTCACTCATCACAGACACTGCCCTAATTTAGGATCGGGAGTTTTACAATGAGGACATAGGTCTACTTGATTCCAATCTCTCCCTTTTCATTAACCCATCCTACCCAGCACATTCTTTGCAAGGAATCTGACCATGTCATTCCCATTCACAAAAAAAGCTTCAGTAGCTCCCATTTCTCTCAAACACTCAAAGGGGTCTCATTGATTTGAGAGTTTTCCTAGTGGTTGTAATCTACGTATCCTCGCCTGTCTCTTATTCATGTCCTCCCATAAACTCATCGTGGGGGTCTACCCAATATATTGAGGACCTGCCTCAATTTCTCCTGACATCATGAGACCAGTGGAGCACTCTATTCACCAGTCATTTCTTCTCACTGATAGTGACCAGTGACCAACCCAAATTTTCCTATCATACAATCTCATGATGATGCTTTAATCCTCTTCATCCATGTATCTCATTGTTTCTATTTCACTACTGACTGCTCATTCATAGCATATGCTTCTCCACTGCCCTCTTGTGGTTCCCATTTTAATTCAGAAGCAGGTGTATTCCATGTCTCACTGTCATATAGCAACCAGTAGAATATTTGTATTAAAGATAGACCTTTTGGGGCAGCTAGGTGGCATAGTGGATAGGGCAGCAGCCCTGAAGTCAAGAAGACCTGAGTTCAAATCCGGCCTCAGACACTTGACACTTACCAGCTGTGTGACTCTGGGCAAGTCACTTAACCCCACTGCCTAGCAAAAAAAACAAAACAACAAGCAAAAAAAGACAGACCTTTCATTCCCTAATTGATAAGCAACAGATGTGAATAAGATGTGAACTCTCAAGAAAAGAAATAAGAACTATAGGTTACTGAGTCATTTTCAGTCACATCTGACTCTTTGTGATCCCATTTGGGGTTTTCTTGTCAAAGATACTATCTACAGATCTACAACCATATGAAAAAATACTCCAATTCACTAACATTTAGAAAAATATAAATTTAAGCAATACTGATGCAGGATTGGTGGAGCCATGAGTTGGTCCAGATGGTGTGGAAAGAATTTTACAACTGTGATACTAAACCATGCATACTCTTTGACCACTACTAGGCCTACACTCCAAAAAAGGTCAAAGAAAGAGAAAAAGGTTCCTATATATACAAAAGTATTTACAACACCTCTTCTTTTGTAGTGGTAAAAGAAACTAATGGGATGCTAATCATGTGGAAAATCGCTGAACAAATTATGGCATATAAATGTAATGGAATACTATTGTATTATAAAAAATGATGAAAGGGGTTTCAGAGAAACCTGGGAAAACTTATATGAACTGATGCAGAATGAAGTGAGCAGAACCAGAAGAACAATTTCTATCATAACAATGCTGTAAAAATGAGCAATTTTGAAAGACTTAAGAACTTTGCTCAACATTATGATCAATCATGATCAATCATGACAGGACAATGTCACCACTTCTTGACAGAGAAATGATCGACTAAATATACAAAATGAGAAACATGCTTTTGGACACCATCAATACGGAAATTTGTTTTGCTTGACTACGTCTCTGTTGTTGTTGTTGCTGTTTTTAGCTTTAAATGTTTCAGTGGATGGGACAGAAAAATTAAAATGTTTGATAGTTGAAAAAAATGACAAATAGATAAGCCTTTGCTTTAATGGGAATATTGGAAGCTTTACAACTTCTTAAAAGCAATCCAGCCCATTTTGCTCCTCATTCAACTCTGGGCCTGACTTGTTCATCTGTACTGTTAGTTTCAGATATACACACTGATGGACAAGCTCAAATAGGGTGTTCTTTCCAATGCATGTTGAAATCGTGGTAATAGGATTTCATAACCCACTTGGCTCTTCTTGTATACCTGGTTAGACTGAACTCCTATGGGTCTCTTCCAGGAGGCGCCATAATGTTCTGGGATTTGATGCTATATTGTGAGCTAGCAGGAGCATTTAGAGGGCCTCACCATCCAATGAGAATCCCTCTTTGACCTGGACTCCGCACTGTAACTCCTCCTTCACAGTGGTGAATACCTTTGCCTAATACACATCTCCCTGTTTATGCTTCACCTGATGTTTATTTGTTATTGTACCTTCCAAGGAATTTTAAATTATTTTGATGGATAAACACAGGGATGTGTTGGTAATGTTTAACAACTAGCCCAAAACACACAATATTTTTATGTTTAAATTACATTAACATTTTCTTCATCACTTCCTTAAGTCTAGACAGCTACAAAATAAATTAAGATTGAGTTTGTAGCATTTGCTGATTTGAGGTATAAATGCTCACCCTGAAAATTTAACAATTAACTCTCGAGAACTGGTATAAGCTAGCTCCAGTAAATGCCTAGCTAGGAGACACTTTACTTTTTAAGAGTCTATAAGGCAGTATTTTGTTCTGCTGAATCAAATGCTTTTTCATAATAAACAAACAGTACAGTGAAATCTTCTATTCTTTACATTTTTTTTCAGTTAATTGTGAAACAGTAAAGGTGCAGTGATTAAGTATCACTTGTGAAAGCCTGATGTTTACCTACTAACACCCTCATTGAAGATGTCCTCAATTTGTGTATAGAACCACGGGACTTTTCCATCAGATTTCCAACAGAAACTTTCTACCTTGTCACCTCCACTAGAATGAGAGCTCCTTGAGAAGAGGGGCTGTCTGATTTCTACGTATATCCTCAGTGCTTAGCTTAGAATAAGCATGAAGTTGAAAACCTCCTCAGTGTCCCCTACCTCTGGGGCCCCTCCTAGACCCGCCATTTGAGCAGGGTGTGTAGGTAATTTGCCTTATCATTTCCCACTCAGCTGCTCTTCTGAATTTCATGGTCTCCAGAAACATCATTCTGCAAGATGAAATCAACTCTGTAACTCAAACTTCCTCAAATACTTTTCCACCCTAGCTTTGACCTTCATCGTTCTCCCCCATTCCCCTTTTCAGTTTCCTATGTGTTGTCTTTCCCAAATAGATTGTGAGCTCCTTGAGGGAGGTGGCTCTTTTATGTAGTTCTTTCAACTCTCAGTGCTTAGTACAGAGCCTGGTGCAGGGGTTTAATAAATGCTTACTGACTCTGACTGATGCGCTTAATAAATACTTTATTCATTCATTCATTGTTTTCTCAGTAGTTACCTTTTTCACTATTAATGACGTCCAAGATTTTTTCCATGCCTTTGGTGTCTTCCCTTTCTTCAGATGTTTTGGGTATTGGTCCTTCAACACCTTCCCAATTATGTTACTTCCAGCATGGATCTCTTCTATATACGCTTTGTCCAATTTGTCTATTCGTTCATCTTCTTCTTGAGCGCCACGTCTACCTCCTCCATAAGCACATCTCTGTAATGTCACAGTCCAGGTGTAATGGGTGCACCATCGTTAATGGAGAAAAGTTTATGTTATAATGATTGGTGCATTATCTAAACCACTCAGAGTGGTAAACCAGCCTACATAATCCTGAATTCACAGACCTCTACAATCTGGCTCCCACCTCCCTTTCCACCTCCTTCATACTAATCTAGCCCAATTGGTTTAGTAGTCGGTCCCTGAATAAATCTACCTTGATACTCCACCTTCCACCTCCTTACATTAATCCACGTCTGGGACGTACTCCCTCCATCCCACCTTTCAGAAACTCTACCTCTTCCTTCAAGGCTGTTTGGTGCCACCTACTTAATGAAGCATTTAGTGACCCTCCCCTGGCAAATGTTGGTGTCTTTTCCCTTCTCAAATTATCTCGTGTACTCATCTTTGTACCTGCTGCAAGCAACTTGAAGGGACAAAATTGTTGTGTTTCCCTAGCACCTAGCATATAGATCTGCACGTGGTAAGCAGCTAATGTTTTCTGAATCAAATTGAATTAGACAGACCACCAGAATCTCAGGTTATAATGGAGGCCTGGCTCTGGCATTCTTCCGAAGCTGACTCTGCCAAGTAGCAGGAAAGAGCAGCAACAGCAGCAGGGGAAGGGCAGCACTGTTTTCAGTCCTTAGAATTAAGGCTTTTGAAATTTTTTTTTCCCTCTTCATCCTTTCCTGACTTTTTAGACAGGCAAGCTGACCCACATCAGAAAAGGTACTAGGTGACTCCAGAAGCCTGATGATGAAGCCTGTTTCCCATCTCTTAGCAGAGACAATGGACTAGGGGAGGCACAGCAAGCTAAGCATTTCAGACACGGGCCATGTAGGAATCGGTTTTGCTTGACTACACATGTTACAAAGGAGGACTTTTCCTTGGGGTGGGGAGAGGTATGGGGTGGAGTGGGTGGGCAGTGAAAGCGATGCCAAAGAAGAGAGAAGAAAGGAAAAATCTTCAAAGAGAACATTCAAAGATAAACAGGACAGAAGGAAGTTCAAATGGGAACATGGATTAGCAGGACAGTGTTGGTATTACTATATTTTTGCATAATTCTTCTAAAAACATATGGAAATGTTCACACTTGTTACTGTTTATTAATTTCATAAAAAAATTTTTTTAAAGCAGTGGCCTGAGTTCCAGGTTCAGCTCTTCACCTTGGGAGCATTAAAAGCTTGCAGGTCCCCAGTGTGAGCTTTCCCTCAGATCCTAGAATGACCCAAGTATCCCCAAGAAAGTTAGAAACCTACATCTGGAATGCTGTATTCCAAGCTCTCCACTCCTTTATCATGATGGCTACAAAATTGTGTGTGAGCCTGACTGTGGCTCCTTGGTACTTTCTTTCTGGCTGCTTGTAGTATTTCTTCTTTGATTCAGAAGCTCTGGATTTTGGCTATAATACTCCGAGAAGTTTTCATTTTGAGGTTTCTTTCAGGAGGTATATTCTATTTCTCTTTGGTCCTCTGGTTCTAAGAGATCTGAGCAGTTTTCTTTCAAAATTTCTTGAAATATGATGTCTAACCTCACTTTTGGTCATGGCTTTCAGTTAGCCCGATGATTCTTAATAGTACTTTTTAATCTGTTTCCCAGGTCAGTTGTTTTTGCTATGAGCTATCTTAAATTTTCTTCTTTTGACTTTAATTTTCTAGTCTCATGGAGTCATTAATTTCTATTTGGTCCTTTCTAATATTCAGTGAAGTTTTTCCCTGCATAGTTTTATACTTACCCGTCTTGTGTCAAGTTATTAATTACCATATCTTTTTTCCATAGCTCTCATTTCATTTACAAAAACTTTTTCTTACTGGCTAGGCAATGTGGTTAAGTGACTTGCCCAGGGTCACACAGCTAGTAAGTGTCAAGTGTCTGAAGCCGGATTTGAACTCAGGTCCTCCTGACTCCAGGGCTGATGCTCTATCCACTGCATACAAAAACTTTTAAAAGTTTTTGCTTTGTTTCTTTCAGGAATACAATAGCTGGAAAACTATACTGGTTCTAAGTGACAGAACTGAAAGCTTCTCTTCAGTTTGGGATTTCTGCCTTGGTTAGTTCAGGCTTCAGACTGGGCTGGAGGGTGGAACTAAACCCCCTCTCCTCTCCTGGGATCAGAAGCACACAGCTACTGCCTCTCACCACACAACTCCTAAGCACAGATTCCCTTCTCAGTCAGTCCTAGATCCGTGCCCTGAACTAGGTGCTGAGCAACAGAGCTACCAGTCGGTATCTGTTCCCACATCCTACACAAAGTTGGTAGGATTTTTTTTTCCTTTGCTGGATTTAGAACCTCTTCTTGTGCTGGAATGTCCCTGGGGGTCTTTCCTGGCTAGACCCCTATCTCCAATGTTGGAAGACCCGTCTTGTCTCTCTACAGGCTGACCTGCACTTTAAAAAAAAAAAAAAGCTGATTTTTCCCAGATTTTCCAATCAGGACTCAGTCTGGTTCATTTTCCAGATCTGTTTGGAGGTGTCATTGGATGGGGAGGGGAGTTTAGGTCTTTGTCCTGCTAGTCTACCTCCATCCTTAGACTATGGCATTGCAGAGACAGCAGTAGCATTAGGAGGTACCACTGTCTCCAGGACCCAGAGACCCTGGATTCTGACACTGGACTACAGAATTTTGGCCCTCTCACATGATCATCCCAAAGGCCCACCTTTTTATTTTACAGATGAGGACAGTGAGAAGTTAAATGACTTACTTGCCCAAGATCACATGGGTAGTAAGTGGCAGGACCAGGATTCAAATCCAGGTCCTCTTATGACAAATGCAATGCTATTTCCAGTGCGGCTTGCTGGACATTCATTTGGCTTCAAAGCTCTTCACAACCTGGTCCCAATCTATCTTCAAGGCCCCACGGAACTTTACCACTCCCATCCCTGGACACACACATTCTGTAATCCCACCAAATTGGTCTTCTCTCTTCCATGTCCATCCTATGCCTCGGCACTTGCCATCCCAGATGCCTACAATGCACTCGTCCCTCCTTACCTCCACCTTATAGTCTCTCTCATCCTTTAGAAAACAGCTCAAGCATCATCCTGAATGAATTAATTGCTAATTCTGTCAGCTGTTTTTCCTCCCAAACTACCTTGTATTTAACTACTTTGTAATATATATTCACTATGTATTTACGTTGTAATTCTTTTAATATATACTTGTTTCCCTCCTCCATGAGATCAGAAGCTCCTTGAGTTTAGGCAGTTCACTCTCTGTACTTGTATATCCAGTATCTAACACAGTGCCTAGCACACAGCGAGGGGCTTAATAACTTTGTTTACTGATTGAGGTGTATCTGAGAGATTGGAATCAGGACACTAGAGACCAGGAACTGGGGAAAGCGGACGTAGTGGAAGCAAGGGTGTAGTAAGGTAACATGGTGCAGTAGAAAGGACCTGGTCACCAAATCAGAAGAGCTGGGCAGGAGTGCTGGTTCACACATTAGTTGTGTGACCCTGGGCAAATCATAACCTCTCAGAACCTGTTTCCTTATCTCCAAAATGGGGATAATATTTGAACCATAGCTCTCCAGGACTGTTATGAGGAAAATGCTTTGTAGTCTTTAAAGGTGAACTTTGAGGATTATGAGGATGGTGTAAGAGAGAAGAGGCATTACTGTGTCTAGTGAGGCAGAGAGAAGGACCAGTGACATAAAAGCAGAAAATGTTAAGCAGGCCCAGAAGGAGAAGCTTGCTATAGGCTGGAAGAAGCCCTGTCCATCTCCTAGCCTCATCCTCTTGTTCCACCACCATGGTCCTGAGCTTGTTTCCCCTAGAGATGGCTCTGCAGAGATACAGGGATGGAGGCACAAACGGAGGAAGCAAAAGTGAGAGACAGGGAGAAAGAGAAGCAAGGAGAGGCAGTGGGGAAGACAAAGGCTGGGCAAGCTGCCTGCATGGGGGAGGGGGGGCCTCCTGTGCTGTTGCTGGAGATGCCTAAGACATGCAGGCAGTCGGAAGATTCTCACTTGGCAAAATCCATTTCCTCTCCAGTGAGTAGTGCAGAGGCCACACCCCACCTGCCCAATCTGTGCCACCAAACCCTTCCCAGAAAAGGATGCCACCTCCTGGTAGCCACTGGCATGGCACATAGCCCCCCACGGGTACTCCCCTGCACCCACACAGATGCTCAGAGGAGCCTTCGTGGAGTGGAAAGCTGTACGTCTTCTTTCTTGACATTTGGAATACCTGCTTCAATAAAGCAGCTACCAAGTACCCACTCTAGGCCAGGCATGTCTGGCGCTGCGGATACAAAGAAAAAATTCCCAAAGTCCCTGCCTTCAAACAGCTTCTAGTTTGCATTCGGCCAGGATGTCCGCGGCCAGTCAGGGCCCTTTCTGGTATTATCCTGGCATTTTTCTCCTTTACTGACTGCAGCTTTCCTTCGTCCTCATCCTCACTTCCCTCCTTATATCATACTTACCTGCACCCATGCCCTCCACTGCCCAGTCCCACTTCTTATTACAGAAGGTAAGTGCCTGGGTACACAGCCGACACTTAAGACACGCTTGTCGAATCTGGGAAGCACCAACCACATGCCGAGGATTCAAGTAACGCGCTCTTTCCCAAGGGTGGCGAGGATGGTGGAGGGTAGGCCAAAGCTGTAGTTGCCTTGGCTGAGCAGAAGGACAGATGGTCCTTTTCCTCTCTCTACCCATTACTTCTTGCATATCCCCCTTTTCTAGATACTTTTTGTGGTGCTCCACACAAGTGGGCTGTGCATACTGGCTGAAAATGGAATCACTTCTTTGTCCATCTACGCTGGAGCAAGGGAGCCTGCTGCAATGCTTGAAGGAGGGCTGGACTTGCAGTCTGAGCTCAGGCTTGTTTTGGAATTCATCACTACTACCTCTGTGTCCTTGAGCAACCCACTGCCTGCTCTGGGCCTGTTGCCTCATCTGTGAGGGTTCCATACAAGCATCTGTCCCGAGCCTATGGGAGCCTGTGCAAAGGGAGCTTCCACCAGGCTCCCTGGCTCCTGGCACGGCACAGCAGTGAGGGATCCTCAAGGTTATCGGTCCTCTGGATCATGCTAAATTCTCATGTATCTGAGAGCAATTCTCTACTATTGTGGCCTGTTATAATTTCTGCTCTGTCCTGTGTCCTCATTTTCCTCCTCAATAAAGTGAGAGGGCTGGACAAAACGATGAACTGGAACAATCCCTGCATTAAGGTGACCTGGACTCAGCTCTGACACAGGCACTGACTCATGGTGCATATGGCCCCTTGGGCGCTCCCTCCCCCAAGTGGCCTGAAGGCTGCTGCTCAGACTCTCTGGGCGCCCTTCTACTCCCCCAGATGCCTTGGAATTGCCTCAAACTCAGTGCATTCTCTTCCCCCGGAATCTGCCTTTCCTCCCAACTTGGCCATTTCTGCCTAGGCCACCATCACCGCTGCCAGTCACACAGGCCCCAGACTTCACAATCATTCACTGCAGGGTGGTGGAAAGAGCCCTGGGGAAGTCACTTAAACCCTCTTGACACTTCTGGGAAATGGAGTGCAGCACACATGTGGTGAGAAACGCACCTAGCCTTAAAGCCCTATCTTTTTATTTTAGATGTCCCTCTTTCACAGCAGACGCCTCCTTGCCCGCCTCATTCCCTGCCACTCCTCCTGCTGCCATCCGAGCCACCGTCCCCATGACTCGCCATGTGTGATGGGCTCCTGATTTCCTAGCTGTTTTCTCTGCTGCTGGAGCATCCTGCACATACTGCCAGAGAAGTACTTCTTCCTAAGGCACAGGTTTGATCACATGACTTCCCTACTTTAAAAGCCTTCTGTGGGTTCCCCTGGGCTCGATGAATAAAATACAAATTCTTTAACAAAGCCTGGCATGTAGGCCTACTAAAACTTAGCTCAAACCTATCCCTCTAGCCTTATTCAAATAATCAACAATATCCTGGGGACACAAAAACAAAAGTAAAACCTTCCCTTCCCCCAAGAGACTTAGATTCTAATTAGGGAGACACCAAATACTGTATGTAAAATATATGCAAAATAAATTGAAGGTTAAGTCGAGGGGGGAAGGTACTAGCAAGCCGGAAAACTTCCCGCAGAAGTTGCCATGTGAAGCAAGTCTTGAAGGAAACCAGAGATTTTACGGGGCAGAGGGGAGAACATTCCAAGCCTGGTCACAGCCTGGGCAACAGCACAAAGACAGGAGAGGAAGCATCACAAATAAGAACAGCAACCTTATTATTCATCTTCCTGTACTCATTGTCCCAGACCAATCAGACTACTTATTGTTTCCTGATTTCATTCCCATTACTATTCCTTTGCTTTTGTGCATGTTACTTTTTGTGGCTAAAATGATCTCTCCCAAGAGAGACTGACTTCTGTAGGCTCAGCCCACTGTCTCAGAGCTGGAAAGGACCTCAGATGCCCATCCCTCAGTGAGCCCCACACCTCCATGAGAACCCCATCTTCAGTTTCTCCAATAAATGGTCACCAGACTTCACTAGCAGACCGTTGGTGAGGGTCTCACTTCTAGGTAACCCTACTTGGGGGTCTTTATGTCAAATCAGAATCTACCTCCTTTTTGCCCCTTTTCCCTGTGTGCTTCCTATTCTGTATTCTGTGAGGTCTTACAGTGAGGAAAATTAATATTATTTAATAACCAATATTTTTCTGTGATCCATCCTTTTCCTCATTTTGACAGACCCCACTTCTGAAGGTCTGACAGTTTCTGAAGGGCATGATTGTGATCAAGCAAAGCTGTCACTCCCAGCCCCCCAATACATCTTTTTTTTTTTTCTTTCTAGTGAGGTAATCAGGGTTAACTGACTTGCCCAGGCTCACACAGCTAGTAAGTATCAAGTGTCTGAGGCCGGATTTGAACTCAGGTCCTCCTGATTTCAAGGCTGGAGCTCTATCCACTGTGGCACTTAGCTGCCCCAATATATCTTGTTAACCAGCTGGATCTATGCCCTCCACAGTGGATGAATCGAGTCCCTGCTTTTCCTAATCAAAGTTAGGGGTGACCTGGTCTATGTGGGGGACACCAAACCAGAAAAGACCTAATAGAGATGACTTGTTTTTCTAGCCAGAAATCACACCTTGTGGTCTCCCCATCCCCACCCCAGTATGAATAGGGAGGAGCTGAGAACTATTAACCTACCTCCTCATTAATACACCCACTAATCAGGATTGCCTTGCCTTTGCCAGGAGAGGTCCAAATCAGGCCAATTAGAAGGAAGATACACCTGGGTTTAAAAAGCCTTTCCGGGCCTCACTCTGGATCTTTGGCACAAATAGAGGCTAGCCACTGACCTTTTTATTATCAGGCTGTATGTCTCTGATAATAAATGATATCCTGCTCAGAGAACTGCCTCCATTTACCTACTTGTTAAATTTCATTCATGACAACAGCACATTTAATTCCTTCTCCATGAAACTTTTCTTCAGATACTTGACTTGGTGATAGTTATCATCCCCCCAAAGTGGTGAAGATGCTGCCGAACTGGGAAGCCACACAACTAACCACCTCCAATACTCCAGACACCATGCCTTCCTTGATGAGACCTGAGCTCCCCTAAGCCTCTCTGCCTCCTGTATCACATCCACTCCAAGGTCGCCTGCAGTTCACCAAACCCAGGTCATTCTTATACTGCTCAGGTACCCCACCCATCCCCCTCCCTCCTCCAAGAAGGCTTCACTGATTTCCTTGGTTCTGGTATCTCCCCGCCCTGGAGACTTGCATCTCAAGGGTGCAGCCCTCTAACATGCACTTAAAATACTGGTCTATCTCTCTGTAGGCTCCTTGATGTCAAAACAGTTATCTCTGTATTTCTTCTAGTGCCCTGCACACAACAGTGGCTTAAATAAATGTTCATTGAATTAAACTTAAAGGTTTGGCCTACACAGCATTTTTCCCGAGCCATGAATTGCTTATTCCATCTTCCGAACTCCTCAGTATCCCAAGAGGCCAAACTGATTCCTGCCCATCTTGAACTACAACTCAAAAGGAGTCCTCTTGCAATGTAGGAAGTCCCCTTCTAATCCACTGATCCCTGTGATGTGGTCGAGCTTATTTAAAATTAAGTGGGGATTTTTACCTTTAAAAAGGCAGTGGGTCTATGAGTGACCATGTCTCTCTCTGCTCCATGCTGAACAAGAGAATTTTGCATAAAGTAGTTTGAATCTGAACAGCTAACGGCAGGGTTCCATTATCCCGAAGCAACGTGCCCAGCCTGTGCTGAGAGGGCTGAGCAGCGGAGAAGCCATCATTGGCCCCAGGTGTTGTAATATAGAATGAAGCACCTCCTCCTTCAGCTGGGCTCCTGAAATGGACAGAATGAAAGCAGAGGGAAAACATTAGGTTTGCTCCACATACAGAAGGAAACACCACGTGTGCATCTCTCACAACAGTTTTATTACCATCAAGGTATAGGCCAGGAGGCTTTGCTGGACAGTGCCCACCTCATCAGAGAGGAACAAAATACAGAAAGTCCCAAAATTTCTGCTTTGAATACAACACACATGCAACAACAACAACAAAAAAAAACCACTTGCCCAGAACTCATAATTCTTTTAATAATTACCTGGACAAGAAAATCTATCATCACCCAAACACATTTTTGAGGCTCTGTATACATATATCCCATAGATTTTAAAAAACTGCTGTAGATCAATCATGTGCATATACCAGACAAACACACACACACTCGCACCCATGAATGGCAAAATATTGTCCTGACCTCAGGTTATTTGTCCTGTGACTGTGAAATGAGGAAACTGACATGGTATCAACAAATCAGAGGCACTTTTTAGGGGGAAAATGTTTTGGACACCCAAGTGGTAGACTCTGGGTTCTTCTAGCTGCTTTCCCTTCAATTCAAGGGAAAAGCAAGCTGTCTGAGGCTATGAGACAGCTAGGAGACTTGGAGGAAATCAGATCTTCAGAGAACTTCAATCATCTACCAGAAACTGCTTTTCATTTCAGGCTGGAGGCATCTTATAGAAGCACTCAGGAAGCTGGAGAAGGAATGCTAGGGGCAGTCAAGATGCCCCTGGCCCCTGGTGCAGTATCTAGAGTTAAAAAATGGAAATAGAAAAACCAAACCAAAAAATGGAAACAAAAAACCAAACCAGTCCCCCAATCCTGTGGTTGATGCCCCACATGCAGAGCGCAGTATATTCTGGGTTGCTGTTAACAACAGAATCTCTTGTAATTAAAAGGGAATGTTATCCCTGCCGACTATGGGAGCCCAAAATCACAGGCATCACAGCATTCAGAATGTATTCGTGCTGGAGTCTGCTCCTGACCCCAAATAACCTGACTTGAAGGCACTTTTCCATCAGCAAACTGATAATGGGGTCCAGTAAATCTAGCCTGTTCAGCTGATTGGACCGAGGGGGGTCGGTGTAAGACCATTCTCCTCAGGGTCCAGGAGGAGGTTCTTATTAATGGCTCTTTGGGGGGAAAATAAGTCCATCCTCTAGATCAATTACTATAAAGGTGGCCAAGTGCTGAGACTTTCCCCACTCCCCTCAATGGTTCATTCCTCTCTATTCTATCCAATTTATTCCATACTAAAATTAGATCCTAGAATAGTAAGAGATACAAGCTTAATTAAAAACCTATTACCTTTATTGAATGGCAAAACTCCACTATCTTAACCTTTGGCTTCAGTTTGTTTCCACCACCACACTGCCTCAAAAACGTGCCTAATTGGTCCCAGGAGGTGGGGGTGCTGCTCAAGGGGTGGGGGGACAGCTTTGTACAAACCATTCTCACACCAAGCATACACCCTTGGTGGGCAGGGCTGCAGCAGCTTTCTCTCCATGATGAAGGTCAGTACATGTTAACCTATTTTACATCCTTCAGCTCCAGCTGGGGGACCTACATAGCTAATAAGAATTTCCACCTTCATCAGGAATCTTCATTTGCAGCACCAAAATGGGAACAGATCAGTACATCCTGGGATGGGAAACACTTCCTAACCATGGGGGAGCAGGTGATGGGGACTGAAACATTAACCCAGCCCAAATGGCAAAAAGTCGCGTTTAATTTACAATGTAGTCAAGGTTACAGGTAAAAAGCTACACAGAAAGTGTGGAAAAAAGTCTATTTCACAAATGTACAAACCTCTGTCCAATGCTCACATTGATGTTCCTACCTTTGCCTCCTGTGTGTGTAGGTCAAGCTCTGAGCTACCAAAGACTCACATTCACAGGGAGGGGAAGGCTGCTGAATCTAGCCATAAAGTCATCCTCTTCGCAAGAGACGGTCAGCCACTTGCCAAACAAAATCATTCAATGTTCAATTTAAACTACCCTCAAATTGGCCATAACCTTTTAAAAAAAATCATCCTTGTAACATATTTTGAGAGGAGAAATAAAGCCTTGAGAAAACAGTACCGTGGAATCAAATAAGAAACATTTGCAAATGGAGTGCTGATGTTTTATAAGAAAATACAGGTAAAATTAAAACCACATTGTAACCCCAAACTACAGACCTGTATCTAACCATTCTCATCCCAACAGCAAGGACAGAAAGGAAAAGGCCTAACTAGGACCTTAACTTGTTGACTCGGGGAAAAGCTTTAAGTTTAAACCTAAATAAGGTTCCCATGAAGAACTTTAGAACTCTCTTCTGACCAGTCTATAATCCATGAGACCCCCTACTGTCACAGGGGAAATTCATTAAAATCAAAACTATGTGGGTATTTCAAGTACAGCAAATACAAATCAGGTCACATGACCTACATCATCAGGAACACCAGCAGCTTTCCTGCCATACAGCCATCCAACTCATCTTGAATTTTTGGAGACGAAGGCCTGGTGTTCATTACAAATGATATACGTATATATATAACTTCAAATAAAAAAAATGATCCTAAAAGGGAGGTCAAAGGGACTAGAGAAAAGGTGGCTAGGCAGTTTAGCTCAAAGGATGCATGAAATAATTTCTATACATAGAAAGTGTTCTGAAGACAGATCTTTAACGGGATATTTCAACCCCAGCCCCAGCCCCAGTCTTAAAATTACATGGTTAGGACACCAAGAGACATTCTGAAAGACGATACTGCACACATGGAAAGTTTTTTTTTCCTCAGTTCATTAGCCCCCCAAACCACCCTTCCACCCAGTTTCCACCCCACCCCAGGACCAAAAATATCAAATCAATAAGGAGGGTGTGGGCTTCTTGCCAGGCCAAGCTTCCTTTGCATATTTCTTCTTCTTGGGCTCGTTTACAGCTTCAGGATTGTAGACCGCAGGGTTTGGTGCAGGGTTCATATTCACTGCTGATGGCACCACAGGGGTCAAGTCCACCTCAGGAGCAAGGTTTGGGTAGGGCATGGGCAGGCCGCCAATGAGCGCAGTCCCATGGATGCCATGGGACTGAGAGCCTGCCTCACTGTGGGTAGGGGGCAGACCCCCATACAATCCTCCGCTGAATGGAAAGTTCTGCATGCGCCTGCTTACTGACTCCTCCAAACTGAGGGAGCCAGGGCCCTCGACACGTTTCTTCTGGGATTTGCAAAGAAAGAGAGTAAAAAAGAAAGAAAAGAGAAAAGTGAAGCAAAATAATGGATGGACCCCTTGCCTTAAATCAAATTCTATGATAACCCTGAAGGTAAGGACAATTCCCCAGCTTCCTGCATCTACCTGTACTGTTGTCTTAGACTCACAGACTCAGAAGGACCTTAAAGGTCAATCAGTCTAAGCACCCAAATAATAGAGATGGAAGAGGCCAAGAAATAAAAGGAAACACTGAACCCTCCTGGAAATAAAATGTTAAACAGACCCATCACTGGAATGCCTTTTTTGTATCCATATCCACAACGGACAGCACACCAAGCTGGCTGTTGGAAGATGCCTCATGAGCACTATGCAGCCCAGGCAGATATAAACCAAGCAATTATCAGGAGACTGGAAAACTGAGACTGACAGAAAGAATCCCAAGAACCCAATGTAATAATTAACTATGCACTCAAACTCCACTTACACGAGGAAAGGGTGTTTAACAAGACCACACCCACAGCTAATGGCACACTACATATACTGCAACCACATACCTTCACTGGGACCACTGCAGTCTGTACCATGTTTCTGAATCTGCCAACAGAAGGATCCACGTCCTCTGCAAAGGGGAGTGAGAACAAGGTGAGTCTGATGCTTAAGTGGGAAGAAGGCAGACAAACCTTCCATAAAGTTCTTCCTGTGGCACTAACCGTCCCTCTGCAACACTATGTTTTTGTACAACTAATCTATGATATTAGAGGCATATGCCACAAGAACAGGGCTACTCAAAGCCTAGCCCAGCATCTGCCACCCAAGTCAATGTTTTGCCACACTTTGCCAACAGACCTGAACTCTCTAAGGGTTCAATTAACTACACTGTGCAGCAGACTGGGGTAACTAACTCCAGCTCTGCAGCTTGTGAACACATTTTACTAAGTCACAATCATGCTCCTGGACTCTCCTATACTCAGCAGGAGACAGATCAGCTAAAATGACTAAGAATACTAACAGTGTGAAGAAGGGCAGCACAGGTAATGCCTTGCCTATACAAACAATGCATCCCTGAAAAAAATGGTCCATAAAATGAATTTCTAAAACCAAAATCCTTTTTTTATAGGCAATTGGGGTTAAATGACTTGCCCAGGGTCACACAGCTAGTAAGTGTCAAGGGTTTGGTCCGAGGCCAGATGTGAACTCAGGTCTTCCTGACTTCAGGGTGGTGCTGTACCCACTGCGCCACCTAGCTGCCCCCCCAATCCTATTTTAAAACAATCCTGCATTGAACCCATTTGCAATATAGGGAATCCCTCTGTTATGTAAATAGAGCGCTAGACTTGGAATTAGGAGACTGGAGTTGGGATCCCTTTTCTGCCACTTGTTAACTACCAACTTAGTCATAAAATAATTAACATTTATAGAGCACTTTATTTATTTATTTATTTTTTGGGCAATTGGGGTTAAGTGACTTGCCCACGGTCAGACAGCTAGCAAGTGTCAAGTGTTTGGTCTGAGGCCGGATTTGAACTCAGGTCCTCCTGACTTCAGGGCTGGTGCTACATCCACTGTGCCACCTAGCTGCCCCTATAGAGTACTTTATATATAGTCTATCTCATCTGACCCTCTCAAAAGCACTTTGCAGCAGGGAGTACAAATTTTATCATTCCCACTTTACAGATAAGGAAACCGAAGCTCAGAGATGAAGACCCTAAGGTTAACAAGGAGCAGAGCCAAGATTTGAACCCAGGTCTCTAACTCCAATCCCAGCTTTCTCTCCACCAAAGAGAACTTTTGCTTGGTTCTCTGAAAGGACAAGCTTCTTCTCCTCAGGGAACCAGCAAGAATACGCGCTCACCTGGATTGATGATCTCATCATCTTCACTGAACGTTACCCTAGAGTTCTTCCGTTTCCGCTTTGGTCTCTGGATGTCCAAATTCCCTTCCTCAATGGTGAGAGTGGAAATCCGTTTGTTATGGGCTGTGTTGAACTCTGTCAAGTTCTAAGGATGGGTTCACAGAGGAGACAGGGAGTCAGTGTACCTACAGATAAAGGTTTCAGGGCAGGGCAACAAGATAAGAGTATCAGGACTAGGAGAGCCTTTGAAAATTCATCTTGTCCTTTCTAGATAGGCAGGGATCTAGGCTGTTGTTAAAAGTCTCAATTTCCTTTGTTCACATGTTCACATACCTAATGATCCTTATTTGTCAGGATCTGGGAACTCCTCTGTGATTAGTGGAACAAAGATCAAAAAAATGAAGTGAGAAAGCAGGGGCAAATATTACTTGGGCTGAATTATTTGCCTGAAGAAAGGTAATTAAGTTAGTCTTTTATGTGTATCATGATGACAGGCAAAGGGAGGTAGCTGGGCGCAGTGAGACTGGGGGAGCTCCAAAGAACTTGGTTTTAAGCAAAAAGGAAAAGCTGCAGGAGCCCCTTCTCCTGTGACCACTAACTTCTGGCATTAAGATTTTGCTCTCCTTGTCTGCTGCCCATTCTATTCATACCTATGGATCCATCTATCTCAATAACTGACTTTGTCTTCAGCACAGTTACTTGCTTTATCTTCTGCTGGACTTACTCCAATCTGCAATGCAGCCCTGGATGCTCCAATTTCTGGAGACCAGTCCTTGGAGGCTGCTTAGCTGTACAGTGTTTCCCTAGCATTTCACTAAGAGTTGGAGAGGAGGATGGGGAGAAGGCAGGAGGGCAAACAGGAGACAGTAATAGCCAAAGGAGCATCTGGCTGCGGAATTATCAAGCCCCAACCCCTCGTTCTACAGAGAAGAAAACAGGCCCAGAGTGCCAAAGCTGGACTAATAATCCATGTCTCCTGGCTCCCGGGGTTCTTTCCACTACACCAATTTCTCATTTTGGCAACACAAAAATGATACGCTTTCTCTCATTTGCCATATTTACACATACATGTGTCTAAAATAATCACATATACATGCATCTATGACACATGGGAACTGCCTAAAATCATATGCACATATGCTGTAAAACCCAATTCCTACAGAGCAAATGAGAGGAAAGGGTTTAATTTTAATCTTGTGAGTTTGTGCCGAGGAAACGAAAAACTGGTGTCATGAAAAGAATGCTGGGAGTCAGGAGACTGGCTTGAGTTTTGCTCCAGATTTGCTATGGATCTATGCAGCTATGGCTCTGGGCAATTATCTCTGTCTGTGAATGTGTACAAATGTATGTATACATACACACACATGACTCCACCTGCACTATCAGCCCATGTATAGACTCAGAGCTTTAAAAACAACATGAAATTTATTGTAGAAAAAGAAAAAAACCTTTGAGGTCAAAAACAATCAGTTTTCAAAAGTTATCCTAGCAATTCTTCAGGGGTCACTGTGGGCTGACTCAGCAGTTTAAAAAAATTAATGTAGGGCATCATGGAGGATATGGACGACTGGAAAAGCAGCAGCCAGTCATGGACTGAAAAGGAAGCATAAGCAAAGGGAGAGTCCAGAGAGCCACATTGGTACCCATTAGAGGAAGGGCTCCAGTGTTGGGGTGTATTCTCCATAGGGGATTCCTAAAGCAATACAGAATAAAAACACACGAGGTGGGAAGTCCTACAGGGGGCTACAATAACTGTGGTGTAAGGAGCACCCACACAAATAAGATCACAGATCCAGCCAAGTATCAGAGGAATATAAGTTAAATTAAAAATGTAAAACTGACTGAATTAAAAGTTTTATGAACAAGATGACTTTTCATTTGTTAGCTCTAATCAAATCAGTCCTGAACATGAGAAATTGTAAGTTTGAGTTTTAAAAAGCAAAGGATCAAATACATTTGTGCATATTTCAGGGTGATAATTATGTGACTGTCTAAAGCAGAAAGTTAACCTGCTTCCATTTTAAAAAGTAACCCAAGGTGGTCAGCAGTAAGGTGCCATAGCATAGAGTGCTGAACCTGAACTCAGGAAGACCTGGGTTCCAATCCCTGCTCAGATACTCAGGAGCTATCTCCTCAGATACTCAGAACCACCTGTAGCCTCAGTTTCCCCAACTGCAAAATGTGAAAAATAATACCTATAGTACCTACCTCACAGGGTTGCTGTGAGGTCCATACAAAAAAAGCATGTAAACGTTCTTTGCAAACTTTAAAGTGTTCTATAAAATGTCAGTTCATATTAAGGTGCATCAGCAGCAGACCCACGGGAAGCAGCTTCCAGGAAAGGCAGACTGTACCGCTCTAGAAATGGCTTCCTCCTGTGGGCAGCAAGGCCCAGAAAACCAGAGTAAGTCCTGTGTTAACATTCTGAGAGTTTCTAAACTTTGTGGTCTACTCAAAGGAACAGCTTAATAAATAGGATAAAGCTTCTATTCTCTCTTTAAGAAGTCAGCTACAGGAGAGGGACGAACACCTGTAACTCACAGCCTACAATGTGGTCCATGAGCCCATGAGGGTGACAAAGCAAGGGAGATGAGATGTCATGAGACAGATGAGCTTAGCCCCCCTCACCAAATAATCTCCCCATTTCCAGGTGTGATGAAGTAAGCCTGCATCACAATGCCCACTCAGCAACAATGCTGATGTACCTCTGGGACTCTGAGGCTCTCTTTGCTGCTGATTCTTTTGTTCTCCCAAGTGGAGAACTACAAATTACAAGAATGGAGGATGTCTCTGCATTATTTACATTCCACACACTAGTCCAAAATATCAAAACAAGACCACAAAATTACATCAAGCTCAGTCTCCTCTTCTGGGAGGCCCAGTAGGCCCTTGAGTTCATCATCCTCTCCACCCATCTTCTCATCTCCTTTCACAGCTGATGGCAATGTCTGAGGCTTCTCACGAAGAGTGTATGCCCGGGTAGAAGCACCAAATGAGACTGTGGAGTCGATGGGGATCTGCTGTGGCTTGTGAGGTTCCAATCGAATGTGACCCAAGAATGTGCCGTGTGCTGGGAAAGATCAGAAAGGTAGGAGTGAGAAATGAGACACTCTGTGGTGTCCCTGAATTTGGAGGGGGGAGAAGATTCTCTACAACCTTCCAGTCCCAAACCACAGTAACCTCCCAGCTCACTAACACCCTGAAGTTTATCCTAATATAGTTTGACAGTAAGAGAACACTCATACACATTCTCTCATTTGAGCCTCACAACAGGCCATGAGGTGAGCAACATAAGTATTCTTATTCTCATGTTATAGATAACAAAACTGAGGTTGAGAGAGACTAAGTAACTAGCCCAAGGTCACAAAGCCAGGAACAATCAGAGCTGGATTTCAAGACCCTAGGTCTCCTGGCCTCTCCCCAACACATCAAGCAACCAGCTCAAGAGACAATTTGCTTATAAGCAATGACTGTATATATGTAGGATTTCTTATATTGCAATCAGGTTTCTCTGGTCAGAAAATTCACGCATTCACTCACACAATCCTGGACACCCCCTTCTTCTGCCTTTTAAAAACCTGGTTCCCTTTCCTGAACTTTGAACGTTTCCAGCTCATTCCCTACAAAGATTCAAATTCAACTGCCCTGGCATTCTGAATGCTACTCTGCTGCCAGGTCACCCTGGTCCAGTCTAAGGTGAAGCAGAAATGTCTCAGTTTCTACCAACTATCACAATGTGTACCGATGCAATGGTTATGAACTGGGCAGCTGAGACCTGTAAACCTGAGTTTCTCTAAGACAGAAAAAGACCTGGCTAAAAGAATGAGTGTTTCAGGACCACCCTGATCCCCTTCCAAGATTTTTCCACTTGAGCTCACCAAAATGAGGATCTGAGACTAACATATATATGAATGAAGAGGGGATTGTGGGAGATGAGGCTCTCCTAAGGCAATGCCAGTGCCATCATATGTCACTCACGGAGAACCAAAGGGGCTGAATAGCCATGAAGCAAGACCTCATGTAATGAACACATGTGGGAAATGAACAAGCTGAAACTTCAGATTCACTGAAGTGATTCTCAAGCTGTATATAAATTATTTGTGGTCAAGTTTTTAATCCAATTTTGGTTTCCAATGGTCACTCAGCATATGTTAAGGCTACCTCTTTTGCTATTAGTTGTCATCTTCTCTGGGCACAAATGAAAATTGTCAGTGATTCACGGAGGCAGCTAAGTGGCTCAATGAATAGAGTGCCAGGCAAGGAGTCAGGAAGACTTGAGTTCAAATTTGACCCCAGGTACTTATAGCTGTGTGACTCTGGGCAAGTCACTTAATCTGTTTGCCTCAGTTTCTTCATCTGTAAAATGGAGATTATAATAGTACTTACTACCCCCTGCAAGGGCTGTTGTGAAGAAAAGATGAAATAACAATTGCAAGGCGCTTAGCACAGTGCTCAGCACATAGGCGCTATATAAATGTTAGCTATTATCGGTCCAAGTAAGCCAACATTCCTAAAGTGAGATCTCTTTAAAAGTATAGTATGAAGGGGGAGAAATGTGTGTGTAAGAGAAATGTCTACATACAGAGTGTACAATACACATGATGGTGGGGAGCGAGGAGGTAGGGGAGAGGAAGAGGAGGAGAGAGCGAGGGAGGGAGACAGGGATGACAGAGAGAGAGAGATTGATGTTGAAAGCTAACACCACAATTGATTATACTCAAGTTTTACACAAGCCAGATTCTGGGATAAAAGTGTAGCACTTATTCAGATTAGTCACAAAGCAATTTTAATATCAGCCAAAGTAAAACAATCAGGATGATGAATTTTCTGCAATAAAAAAATTCAAATTACTTTCCAAGTCAAATAATCCCACACTTACTTTCAAAACTGTTCCCTCTCTCCACTAGTACAGTTAATACTGGCATACTCTGCACAATATTGTGACCTGTCCACTGTTATTTTACAGTAATATCATTACTATACTACAACCAGATCCCACTGCTTTGTCTTTTGGCTGATCACCTCAGGACAGCAGTGACAAACTGAATTAGAGCTCAAGTCCTCCTTGGCATTAAATTCTTTGAATTTTAGGCTCATTTTAGAACACTACTTCCACACAACTAACTGTTCTCCATAATGCTGGTTCATGTAATGCCGCAGTTTCACAGGAGCAATCTCTGATGTTGGGTAGGATTAAGGCCTCTGTCCAAGTGAGGATCTGTCACTTACAAGTTTCTCTATAAATTCTTAGGTTCCAGAAGGCAGCCTCTCCCTAACCCCCACTCCCTGGTCGTAGGGAGGCTGCCTCTCTCTCTGTTTTCCTACTGCCTTCTCTGAAGGAGAGGGAGGGAAGCCTTTCCTATATACCCTCTCCCCCTTTATCATCCAGTTCCCATCATCAGTTATTTCAGGGGAAGAAGATGGCTACAATGGCTGGAAAAGAGCAGGCAAGAGTTAAATTACATTTGCAAAACTGAATGAAAACTTTTAATTTCCCTTTGAATTAGCAGCAAAGTATCATTTAAAAACTGATTAGTCCAAAGTAGTTTTATATGAAGTAAAGTTACTTACTACTGTTGAGATCTATTAGGAAAACTCTCTTCAGATGCTTGTGGTAGACCAAGGCAGCATGGACTCGAGAGCAAGACTGGTGATCAATGGTAAAATCACATAGATCAGGGTTTCTCCCAAACAGGTAATACTTCTTTTCATCAATGATCAGTTTCTAAGGTTGAGTACCAAATAAACAACATTACTTAATCTTGCATTGACAGCTTTCCCCCGAAGCTTTCCAATCATTAAAGATATTTAGTTAAATAGTCTTTTGCAGTCTGATAGTTCTTTGCCGAAGACAAAAATATTTTTTGAGACTATTAGGATGAAGACTTTAGAAATTTTTGATAACGTGGATTCATTACATTTCATAACACTTCTCCTAAACAGAGATCACATGTCAAGTTCAGGAATAAGGTTCAATTTTTTCCCCCACTCACAGAATCTCACATTTGGAAAGGACGCCGGAGGACATTTAATCCAATCCGCCCTTGTCTGTAACAATATCCCAGATAAACAGTGGTTCCAGCTTTTGCTTGAAGACTTCTAGCAACTGGAAATTAATTTGCTTCCATTTCCCATTCTACTTTTGAACAGTTAATTACTACAAAGTTTTCCCCTACACCAAATGGAAATTTGCATCTCTACAACTTCTAAACTCACTACTCCTATTTTGGAGTCAAGCAAAACAAGACATCCCTATTCCATGTGATGGCCTTTCAAATGTTTTAAAAGAGGAATCATGGCTACCCTACGGAGGGCTCCTATTTTCCACAGCTTCTTCAACCAAACCTTTAATAATGCCATCATCTCTGGGCTTCTCCTATTCTGGTGGCCTTTTTCTGGATACATGCCATTCTATCATGGGTCCCCCCAAGCAGCTAATGCTTTCTCTCTCCAAATCCCTGGCCTTTATTCTGTATATACTTATCTAAATATATGTTGTCTCCCCCATTAGAATGTCAAATCCTGAAGCGCAGGGACAACTTAGTTTTATCTTTCTATCAGCAGGCCCTGGTGTATAGCAGCTGCTCTTTAAATAAAGCTCACTGCTGAACTGTCACCCTATGATAAGGGCAGGGGGACGGGGGGGCGCACGCAAGACCCTCAGCTCATTCATTCTCTTTTTAAGTTAACTCGTTTTCTACCCTCTCTCACTATACCATCACCACCACCAAACAACGCTATTTAAAAATTAAACTTTTCATATTGCCTAATTTCAAGCTGAAACTGAAAAGGAAAAGGACAAGGCACAACTAAAGCAACGAGACTGACCTGAACGCATTCATTCGGATTTGCCTATCCAAACCAGTGCTATTCATCACAACAGTCACCCTGGGAAGTTGCTCAGAGCATTCAGAAAACAAATCCTATTTATGAATCCCAGCATAGGCTCAGTCCTACAGGCTGATGGCTTTAACTTTGACCAAAACCACTAGCCTCCAGCGTGACTGCACATCTTATTCACTGGATAAAGCTCTGTGTGACTTTTGACAGTATTCACCTTCAAAGGACAATGGTTGCCAGCCCTGAGGATGCACAAAAGAACACACCACAGATTCTGAAGTCAGCTGCCAAAAGTAAAGGCAGCTCCACAGAAAAGCAAAAGAGGCAGCATATGGGCTCTTCCAAGGTACTCTAGAGAACAAGCCTCACACCTGCAGGACAGGGCTGGGTTTCTTTTTTAAATCAAGTTCCTTTTAAAATCAACTTCATTTTTTAAAAACATATTCTTTCCTAAATAAAGAAGGGTAACAAGGAAGGGTGGCCCAGGGAATGGCACTATTAGGAATCAGGAAATCCTCAGTTACAGGATCCACAGAAGACTACTGCTTCCCTGGCTGCCTCAGTTTTTCTATTACAAAATATAGATAAATGACTTGGAAGACAAAATCTACCACACTGAGGTCACAACATTTTCATTAATTTATTTACACCAAAATAGAGGTGTTTCCAATAAGCTATATCTGTAGCAGATGCCAGGCCCAGTGCAGTGCGAAGGAACGTCAAACTCAAAAAGAAACAAGGCCACTAAAATGCACAAAAGGATCTTTGCCTCAGCATAGTAACTTAGAAAATCACTTATTAACATTTATGTTTTTTAATTTATGTATTTTAATTTATTTCATTAAATATTTCCCAAGTACATTTTAATTTGTTCCTGCATGTCTGACGCCTCTGTCACGGGCCATGGTATTTTTAAATATTCAAACTCATTGACCATAACCTAATTTACTTTGGCTTCAGCTTAAATTAGTTCAAGTTAACCTGGATATGTGGCTCTATGCTCAACACACACAATGTTCAACAGTTGATGCTCAATGGGTGGCTTCCAGTTTGAGCCTGTCGCCTGTGGGCCTGGCAGACCGTGGGTCTGAGTCACTCAGTTACTGAGCTCTATGTAGCACGTGCCCTCCTTCCTGATAGCTCTCTTCTCTCCTGGCTTCAGTATCGTGCATCTCAAACTGTCATGCTCTCATTTTACAGTTGAGAAAATGGGAGTCTCAGAGAATTGCAATGACTCACCCAAGGTCACACAGGTCATGAAGTAACCTAACCAAGCAAGGATCTGAGCCTGAGACCTCTGACTCCAAACCGAGCTTGCCCTTCAAAGCTGGCACCCCTCACTTCTGCTCTTTGCTTCTCTTCTCCTTGGTGACCTTATCTACTCCCATGGCTTCAATTATTAGCAATTATGCAAATGACTCCCAAATTTCTATCTTCCATCTCACTCTTTTCCCTAGGGCTCCCAGGCTGGATCTCCAACTTCTGGCTGGATCTTGTCATCCAGACATACCAACGGAAGCTTAAATTTGGACATGTCTAGGAATGAACTAATTCTCCCTCTAACCTGCCTTTCCCCCTTACCTTCTCCATTCTGGTTAATGGCACCACTACTCTGCCAGTATCCCAAAGAGGTCAATTTTAACTTTTCTTTCTTCCTTGCCCCACATATCCTAGCAGCTGCCAAGCACTTCTACCTTCAAGATATAGCTTGAAGAAAGTAAACGAACATGCCATTTATTAAATGCCTACTATGTGCCAGGCATACTCAGTGCTTTATAAATATTATCTCATCTGATCCTCACAATAATTTGGAGATAGGAGCTATTATTATCTTCATTTTACAGATGAGGAAACTGAGGCAGAGAGGTTTTGGGACTTGCCCAGGGACACACATCAAGTAAGAGTCTTGAGTTGGGATTTGAATCCAGGACTGGTGTTCTATCCACAGCACCACTTAATTGCCCTCAGTTTGGTCCTGAACCCTTTCTCTTCGCCCCACCACCCCCACAAACACCTTTGTCCCATTCTTATTCTCTTTTTATGTAGGCTATAACAACAATCTTTTAACTCTCCATCCTACCTTCATCCTATCCCTTTTCATTCCAACCTTCACACTGCTTCCCAAGTAATCTTCCCAATGCATTGTGACGGTCAAGTCAATCCTCACTCAAAAACCTTCAGGGATTCCCTAGCTGCTACCATATAAAATACAAACTCCAGCATTCGATGCCCCTTAAATTCTGAATCTAACCTACCTTTCTGGCCTCATCTCATTCTAGTCTCGTTCACATATTCTCAAGCCAGTCAAACTGGTCTGTCTTCCACTCTCTCCTGCACTCTGTCTCTGTGCCCCATGCCTAACACAGATTCTCCTTCCATCTCTGCTGCAATCCCACCCAATGTCCTATGCAAAGCTCTTCCCAGAGCCCTCTACACCTCATGCCTCAGGTGAAAGTGATTTTCCTTCTCAAATTGCTCACATCTTTTTGTCTGAACTTCTTTTTTGCATTTATCTCCCTCTGCCTTGTATCAGAGTTATCTGTATCCATGTGTCCTATCATCTTACCTATCTTCACCAACTTGGACAAAGTAAATGCTTTAATAGAAGTCTGTTTGTTGAAGTTTGTTGAAATTCTGAGATAGGCCACAAACTGTAAAAAATATAACATAACAGCTATCCATGCCAAATTTCTCATAGCATTCTCCACTCATGTTTTATAAATATAGATCATGAATTTATGATGGCAAATTGACTCTTTACAGATCTTGAGAATGCCGTCAAATAACGTAAGGCTTATAATAAGTCTGACAACCCACTCCACTGCTCTCAAAGTTACAACCACTTCTCAGACTATGAGATTTCTCTCAATCTGAATTCATTTTAAGCAGGCTAGTCTTGTGCTTTTCAGTCCAGCCATTATTCCTAGTCTGGCTATCATCGGGACTGTACCTTTGAGTTATAACCCAGAGTGCTCACCTCAACATGCTGGGCTTAAAAGACTCATGGTTTACTTTAATATTGCACTTATAAAACCCAGCTATCACAAGGTACATCCCAACCTTCTGGAGCAGCTCAGGATACAGATAGCTTGGTTAGTATCAAGTGCTTGATAATTCCATAGAGATAAGACCTGTTCCGGTCTGTTGCTAATAAAAATGACAAGAAGACACTCTTAGGATTGTGACTTGCCAGTTATGTCTCACCCAGTCATCTAACAGCATTTAAAGAGGACAGAGATTTCACTCTAGGAATCAATAGCCAATCTTACAAATTATGCCTACTTGTCTTCTTCCCCCAATACTGATAATAGAGATGTTGGCTGAATTCTAGTCAAGTCAAGAATTCATCAAAAGCTTAATATGTGCCAGGCACTGTGCTAAGAGACTGGGGAAAAAAAAAAAAGACAAAATCCTGTCCCTACCCTCAGGGAGGTCACAGTCTAATGGAGGAGACAAAATGCAAACTATGCACAAACAAGACATAAACAAGATATACTGGGAGAAGTCTCAGAGGGAGGAAACCTGGGAAAGGCATCGTGTAGATGGTGGGACTTTAGCTGAGACTTGCAGGCAGCCAGAGAAGTCAGAGGTGGAGATGAGGAGGGAGAGGGTTGCAGGCACAGGGGGATGGCCAGTGAAACACTTGAAGTCAGGAGACGGAGAGTAGTTTGTGAGGAATGTTCAGTCAATAAATATTTATTAAGCTCCTACTACATACTAAGCACTGTGCTAAGTGTCAGAGATAGAAAAGCAAAAGACAGACCCTGCCCGCAGGGAGCTCAGTCTAATGGGGGAAACAACTTGCAAACGACCATGCACAAACACGATACAAACGGATCAAGTGGAGGTAATCTCAGAGGGAAGGCACAACAATTAAGAGGGGCTGTGAAAGGCTTCCTGTAGAAGGTGGGATTTTAGCTGGGGCTTGAAGCCAGGAGGGGGAAATGAGGAAGAAGAGAAGTCCAGGCACAGGGGACAGCCAGGAGCATATTACTTGAGAAATAGTAAGGAAGCCATGGGATTGCAGAGTACACGGGTATAAGAGTGAGTGTGTGTGTGGGTGTGTGTGCATGTGCGTGCACGCGCACCCGCAAGCACACACAAACATGTATGTATGTGTGTGTGTGGTGAGGGGGGCTGCAGGTTATAAAGGGCTTTGAACACCAAACAGAGGATGTTCTGTTTAATCCTGGAGACGATCGGGGTCAACGGAATTTATTAACTAAGGGGTGACATGGTTAGCCCTGGATTTTAGGAAAATCTACTGCATAGCTGAAGGGAGGATGGATTAGAGCTGGGACAGCCTGGAGGCAGGGAGATCAACCAGAAGGCCATTGCAATAGTAACTGAATTTCTTCCCTAAGGGTCCTTTAGCAAAGACTATTACAGATTTCTAGAATGCTCTATCATAAAGTGCTTCATATACATTTCAACTCAGTATTCCAGGTTAATCTTCCACTAAATTTCCCAGGTGTCTCTTATCATGTCTCAAAAGTCCCCTGGGCACTTGGAAAGTTATGCCACTGAAATACAAGGTCTGGCAAATTATACCAAGCTTGAAAACCTTTGGGTACAGAACAGTGATGGATTCATCTACCTGTCACTTCAGCCCAGCTTAGCTAAGTCTGGAAAGTTCAGCGAGAGGAGGCTCACTCCCAGGTGATGATTTGGGGGGTTTTTAGACCCAGGGCTTTATGAATGGGTTGTCTACTAAGGGCTGTGATCTGTACTGGTGCACTTCTGAAACCAGATTCACAGACCTTCTGAAGTACTTCGTGCAATAATCTCAACAGGAGGGTCTTGAAAGTTCTACTTCAAAAGTAGAACCTATGACAAAACAACTAGAAGTGACTGGCCTGAGATTAGACTGAATGTGTATGCAGAACAGAGCCAGCTCTTCATTTCAACTCACACTCTAACATAGCGCATTCCAACAGGGACCAATAACAAACAACCCAGTCAGGAGGATCCTTCATACAAGGAGCTGATAGCAGGCTACTTGTCAAGCAGACAGTAGGACAGTACAATGAATAATGTGCAACAAGCAAAGAGAAATCATAATTCAATAATATTGCTTGGACTAAAAATCCTGAGTAAGTGCTGAAACTGATTTAAATCACAGAGGTTGTTTGGTCCACCTCCTTACATGACTTTAGCAACTCTGATCCTGTCTCTTGGTGATAAATATGTTGCAACCTAGGAACAATTCTAACCCCTGAAAGTCTTATATTTAAAAGTTCCATCTGGAGTCTGGTTAAGGACCCTCAGCTTCTAATTATGGGCTCCTTGGACAAAGTCATCATCCTCACTCCAGTTTTAAAAGCATGGCTCCTTATTAGCTTTGTCCAATCCTCTGAGCAAAACTCAAGGACAATCCTTATAAAGGCCTCCTTCCCATGCTCTGTATTCCATGCGATTTATTGAGCTAATTAATTCCCAGTACATTCCACATATCCCAGGCTGCTTCCCAGAAAGAGAAACAGAAGTTTCTTATGGGCCCTTTGCCTGTATCTTCTCCTTAAGAGTTCAAAGATGCATGACCTATTAAAAACCCTTCACTGGGAAGCTGGAGGAGCTAACATATACCTCAGTGTCTGAAAGAGATACATGTAGTTCAATGTGTTACATCATTAAGTGCTTTTAATGAAAAAAATTGGGAACTGAAAATAGCATTACTGGAAAACAAAGCACAGGAATGGGGGTGGGAAGTGACTCATGTTTTCCCATGTTGGAAAAAACACATGATATGTATTTTCATACCTCAATTAACTTGTCTCCTTTGACTACATCCAGATGTAAACCAGGTGGGGGTTTACCTGCCCTAGAAAATAAAGAGAAAAACACCTTCAAGATGAGTACAATGAAAGCTATTTACAGTTTCTGTTCCCATTGAGTGTCGAAGCTCTCAACCAGCCTATAATTAGTTCACGTTCAAGAAGAAATGCCATCTCCTTCGCTGTTATTACAGCTCCTTTCCACTTTTGATGCTGTACTTCTCCAATGATTCAACTGCTCCAAAACAGACTTCAGTTAAGCAATATTTAGAACAGCAGGAAAGAAACCTATATTTTAAAACCATATGTCTACCTTGCAGAGCAGGCCTATAAAGATAGAATGCTTCCAGCACAGTGATCAGAGAATCTGGGCTTGATTCTAAGGCCTGCCAATTATAATCTGAAAAGGCAGAATAAACTAAGAGGTAGCTGGGGCTGAAGGTATGAAATAACATGTCAGGAAAGCTCAAAGTTGGTCAAACCACAGTACAAGTAGAGACCAGTAACTTGGACCTTGAGTTCTGAGATAAAAACAAATGCTGCCCAGCTTGGCGTCATAGGTAACCTTGGCATAGGAACCCCCCTACTTGACATTCTTTGAGGACAAATACATAAAAGAGTACTGGAAGCATCTGCTGGCTATTCCTGTCAGGTAGTACTGTCTCTGTATCCACAATAGCTATGATACCTTGAAATTTGCTGCCCACGAGATCATGTCAATGGAGGCCCAGGGATGTATTCAGTAACAAGAGTCAGGAAAGGGATCATGCTGCATCAAAACCCTTCTACTCTACTCTTTCATGTCATTTCCTATGAAAGCCTATGGTCAAATAAGACCTTGCTCTAGCATCGGGGCTAGACCTCAGTGAAAAAAATGCAACCTTATCAATGTCTGCCTAACCCATAAATATCTAACTAAGAGTAGTAATAACAGTCATCTCATGACCTGGACTACATCCTCCTTAGCACACAATGAAAGAGAAGGTATGTGCCCACCATGTCCAGAAGATGGAATGGATGCTCACCAAGTTCAACCCATTTTGTGCCACAACCTTAAGACTGAATTAATGTAGGTGCCAACAGTCTGTGAATGGAGGTAGCACGCTCTACTCTAGAGGAATCCCTGGATTTGAGGTCTGTGGATTCTGGACACCAATCTTAACTCAGCTATTTTTTAAAACTGTGTAGCCTTGGGCAAATGGTTCTGTATCTCTGGATTTCCATTTTTCTCACTTGTCAAAGGCAGGGGCTGGACTCTAAGCTCTATCTCTAAAGTTTCTTCAAATTCTGCAAGTCTAGCTTTTAAGATGCCTTCCAATTCTGACATCTGATGATCACTGGAGGTCAGTGCCCTCGCTCTGCGCTTGCTTCCTTCCCTCTCTGTCATAAGAAGAGGACTGGAGGGAGCATCTCAAAGAGCACAGGGCTTGGCTGCCAAGGGAAGGCTTTGGGGACCCAGCTTGGGGGGTGGGGGAGGGAGGCCAAAGGTGGAGGAGAAGGAGGGAGGAAAAGCCTCAGACCCAGGGAGCCCTTAGAGATGAGAAGAGGCCAGCTCCAGGCTTCCCATCCCGGGCAACAGCCCTCGGGCAGGACAGGAGAGGATGTCTGCGGTTTCTCTCTCCCTCCAGTCCGTCCGTCCGTCCGTCCGTCCGCCTACCTCTCTCTAGATCCAGGGCTGGCCCCTCTCTGCCTGTCTCAGGCGTCTCGGTCCTCAGGGACCTAAGAGGGAAGGCGGGGGGGGGAGGGAGGGAGCCCCTCCCCCTCCGGCCTCCCCCCTCCCCTCCTCCAGCGGCCTCCAGCCCGACCCCCGGGGCCCGGGCCGCCCAGGTGAGGGGAGAGGAGGAGAGAGGGAAGCAAGGATGGAGGATGGAGGCCGACTCCTCTCTCTGTGCCTCACAAGCCCGCCCGCCCCAGGCCCGAGGCCTGACCGCGGTACCCCGGAGACGCTCCCGCCCCAGAACCGGCCCGCCCCGGACCCCAGCGCTCACCAAGTCGGGCAGTCAAACAGCGGGAGACTAGAGCCTGAGTTCGCGGCTGCCGCCATCTTGCGTCTCCCCCTCCCATTTGGAGAACCCAAAGCATGCCGGGAAGTGGGAGGACTGAACTGGGGAGGGGAGGCGAGGAGAGAGATCCCAGCAGTCCATGCGCGCTCCTCCACCCCCTCCTCCGAAACAGACCCCTCATCTCAAAGACCTAATTGCGAGATCTCCGAGAGCGCACGCGCTCCTCTGTCTCGCCCTTCTCATCTGCCTGCGGGTTTGGCGGTTTGAGCCTTGGCCATTATATTTGGGCCTGTTGAGAACTCCTGTACTTAGAGCCTCCGTTTCTAGTTAACACTGACTAGATGGTCTCTAACATCTTGTGTTTTAAGGCCTCTCCCACCTCTGACATCCTATGTTCTAAGGACCCTCCCAGTTCTGACATTCTCTGTTCTAAAGGCCCTCCCAGCTCTGACATCCTGGGTTCTAAGGGCCCTTTCACCTCTGACATTTTATGTTCTTGGGCTCCTCCTAGCTCTGACATCTTTTGTTCTAGGGCCCTCCCAGCTCTGGCATCCTGGGTTCCAAGGGCCCTCCCAGCTCTTACATTGTGTTCTAAGAGCCCTCCCACCTCTGACATTTTATATTCTAAGATCCCTCCAGCTTTTGATGTGGTCCAAGGGTGCTAGGAACCCCGAAATGCAAGGGTACAGGGCAGGTCTGCCTCGAAAGGATTCACCCACTCAAGCCTTCTTTCAGTCAGAGTAATGAGGTTTTTTTCTAACATGGCCTGGCCAGATTCTAAATCTTCACAATTTAATGGGGGTAAGAAAAAGACTGAGAGGGGCAGCTAGGTGGCACAGTGGATAGAGCAGCGGCCCTGAAGTCAGGAGGACCCGAGTTCAAATATGGCCTCAGACCAAACACTTGACACGTACTAGCTGTGTGACCTTGGAGAAGTCACTTAACCCCGACTGCCTCACCAAAAAAAAAAAGAAAAGAAAAGAAAAGAAAAAGACTGAGAAAATCTGGAAGGGATCAAGAAGCAGCAAGTAGCCTAGGGTGGTCCAAAGGTAACAGGGAAAGGGGGGAGGGGATTAAGGAGTGTCAAGTAAGCTAATTAAGTAATCAAAGTGGGGTGGGCCAGATACCTCAGGCCAATGCCAGGGACTGGGTTCCTGCAATTTGTGGGAAAGTTCAGGGGCTTTTCCTTTTAGAGGTCCAGATCCCATCCCCCCATCATTTTGACATTCTGCAACGGATAACTCTATCCATGGTGTGGAGTCAGAAAGACCAGAGTTTAAATCTCGCCTCACTTACAAACTGTGTGACCCTGGGTAAGTCACTTAACTTCAGTCTGCCTCATTTTCCTCAACTGTAAAATGGGCATAATACCTACCTTTGTAGGGTTGTGAGGATCAAATGAGATAATATTTATGCAGTGTTTAGCGCAGTGCCTGGCACATAGTAGACCTGTAATAAATACTTGTTTCCCTCCTTTCTTGTAGTTCTAATTTTCTGTGTTCTAAAGTCCTTCACAGCATTGACACTTTATGCACTACAGCCGCTTCCAGATGACTTTGTAATGTAAGGTTCCTCCTAAGTCTGACCTTCTGTGTTCTATGGCTCTTTTCAACTTTTACATTTTATGTTCTAAGGTACCTTCCAGTTTTGACATTGTGTTCTGAGGCCCCTTCCAGCTCTGAGGTCCTTTTAAGATCTAATATTCTGTGTGTGCTGTCCTACACACAATTTCTTCTAGCATTCTGTTATTAAGGCTGCTCCCAGCTTTGCCATTTTATATTTTAAGGCCCCTTCTAGCTTTGATATTAGGGCAGCAAGGTGCTGCAGTACAGAGAGCACTGAGTCTGAAGTCAAGAAGATATGAGTTCAAATCTGGGCTCAGACACTTCCTGTCTAGGCAAGTCGTTTCACCCTGTCTGCCTCAGTTTCCTCATCTGTAAAATGAGCTGGAGAAGGAAATGGCAAACCCTTCCAGTATCTTTGCCAAGAAAACCTCAAATGGGGTCATAACAAGTAGACATGACTGAACAACAATAACAATAAACTTTTGATGGTGTACATTCTAAGGTACCTCCCAGCGCTAACATTATATATTCAGTGTTCTAGTATTCTATGTATTAAGTAAGATCTTTCCAAGTCTGACATTCTATGATCTAGCCCAGTTGTTGACATTCTGTATTTCACAGCTGCTGCCAGCTCTGACGTTCTGTGTTCTAAGGGCCCTCCCAGAACTGATATTCTGTGATCTAAGATTCAAAGAGATTATGATATCCCAAGGTCCCCTCTTGCTCTAGGGCCTATATGATTTCTATACTTGCCACCTTCATTCAGTGCCTTTCCCCAAGCTCAGAACAGGGAATCCCGCTTTGTAACTGAAATGTAACTGAAAAGCATGTAGAATAGTCCCACGACTGATTTCTACCTCACTCCATTCCCTTAGCTTTGTCTCTTTTGTGATTAAAAATGACCAGAAATTTCTCCCTTCACCCGGGGCTCACAAAACTTTCATATAAACCTTCATTCAAAGAGACTTCAGCTCCTACTGATATTTCTGCAATGAACTTCAATTGTGTTGTATTTTGCATTTTGAACCAGCTGAAGAAAGGGACTTGGTAGAGGTTTAAGGGGGTTGGTAACATATTACCAGCCATGACTTGTGATGAATGATTATATCAAGGCCAATATATTATCCAGGAAATGAAGGAGACTGATCACATCACAAGTGATGACGGATTAGCAGTCCCATGAAATATTTAAAAGGTCCAGAGAAAGGCTCCCAGCACTTAAGCTAAACAGGAGTTATATGGAATGACATGGATAAGATGTATATGGGATGAGAAAGCAAGGGTTCCTAGCTAGGATGCATCTGCTCAAATGAGTACACATGTCCATGAGATTCCAGAACCACTGAAGCATCAATAGTATGCCTGAAAGGGAAAACAGATAAAAGCCTTTCCTGGGGCAGGACGATGAAGGGATGGAGGAAAGGAGGCTGGAAGTCTATTCTTTCTTCCAATACTGATGATTCAGAGACACCTGCTCTGTCTGTCATTCTTTCCTAAATCTATGCCATGCTAGAAGGTGCTGGATTTAACAGACAAATTCCTTAAAGCCCTGATCAGTTCTGGAGAAAGGCAGCAGCTACACACAGAGAGAAAAGAGGAATTAAGGAACAGCCTTACACAGAAAACCAAAATGGAAGTCCAGGGCTCCTAATTAGTAAATGTTATTTGTGAGAATCTGATAAACTTATGCAGCAGCTTATAATACAGAGTTGAAGTTGGTGGCAAAAGAGGTGGTCCTTTCTCCCTAGTTTGACCATTGGCCAAAGTATCAAGTTGTGTTGGCCAAAGACAAACCCATCAAGCCAGGCCTCAGTTGTCCTGGTTATCTTTACTCTTATACATCCAGCCCTTCCTTTTCTTTTTATTGGACAGGGAGTGCAGCCTCTTGACTCTCCCAAAAGAAACAAATTCTTGGATCCAGAAAGAGGGAAGGAAACAAGTATTTATTAAGTGCTTACTATGTGCCAGGCAGTGTTAAGCAATTTACAAATATTTTCTCATTTGATCCTCACAATAACCCTGGGATGTAGATACTATTATTATCATTCTCATTTTACAGTTGAAGAAACTGAGATAGAGGTTGAGGTACTTGCCTAGGTTCACATATACTAAATGTCAGGGTCTTGCTGATTTCAAGCCCAGCCCTCTATCTACAGGGCCTCCTAGCTGCCTCTAGGCAGAGCTAAAGTGACCTGAGCAAAAGAGCAACATACTCCAATACAAATCAAGGTAACTGATCATCTTTGCAAGGTTCAAGAGCCTTTAAATCACCTGTAAATCACAGAGATGGAAGAAACCTCAGAGGTCTGCAAGTTCAAATTGTATCCCAACGATCCCCCTCTACTGCATCCCTGGACAAGTGACCATCCATCTGACACAAAAAGACTCAAAAGTACTGGGAACCACTGCCTCCCCAACACAGGCCATTCAATTTTTGGACTGCTCACATTCTTCTGGGTAGATCCTGTATCCTACCAGAAATACCTCAGCCAGTCCACAACACTTAGATCTCAGCAAAGAGCTGGTCCCCTTTGTGTATTTCAGTGAGATTTGACATCTTAAACCAGGTAGGGCAAACACCTGGTGAGAAGCTCGTGGTGTAACATAGGAAATTTAGTTGGAATTTAAGAAATTCTGGACTCGTGAGGACATTGGTAGGGCCACTTCTTTCTAGGCATATTTCCTGTCCAGAAACAGAATGAGTTTTTGGCTAACTCAAACAGCATTGTGCTGTGGAGATAGGAATGGGCTAGAATACTGCTTTTCATCTATCACCTTAACCATGTGAAAGTCTATAAACTAGGTTCTAGACAGGAATGCTGAATTCCCTCCATTCTTTCTCTCCAGTTAATTTTGTGACTCATGACTTCAGGAAGATGGGAATAGTTTACACACCTTCTTTTCAGGGAGTGATCTCTGAGAAATAATTATGTCTTTAAAATGGTTTAAGCAACCAAGGAGACCAAGGTTCACTCACTAATTTCCAGGGGTTATACAGATCTTTAAAGCTTTCTGTCCTTTTGATCCATACTTCAGTGGTAACTTTTGGTTAACAATAGGTGTGGTATAGAGGAAACAGCTCTGCATTTAAAGGTAGAGAACCTGGACTGAAAACCCAACTCTGTTCCTTACTCCCTATGTGACCCATGAGCAAATGAATGAATCTTCCTAGGCCTCAGTTTCCTTATTTATTGAGAAAAAAAAAAAAAGTTAAACAAGATGGCCTCTAAGCTCTGTTGGCCACTCTCAATCATTACCCTAGAGGAAGACTCTTTGGCCTTTCCATTTCTTAACACTCAATACACCCAGGTGTACTTTCCCCCAAGAAACCTCAAATGCCATTCTTACCCCTATAATCCTTTCTGTTCTAGCCATGTTTCCTCTGTTTCCAGCACAGCGGATGTGAACACAACCTTTTTGGTACAGGGGGGCAGCTTGTACTATCTGGCCCTCTTAAAATGCAAATAACCTCTTTGTTTGAGTACCCACATCATCAGTGATGTCAGGACAGGCTTGCAGACTGGGATGCAGCCATTTAAGTCCTCAACATTGTGAGCTGTAAAGCCTGGGGTGTTACCTTTGCATTCTGATGTATCCACAATGAGACGGGTGGGAAAGGAGAACTGATCTAAAACTTGGAAATGAATTCCTGGATTAGAAATCAGAAGATACTGGAGGCACATTTGGAATCTGAAGCTCACTTGGGTTATCCAACACCAAATGGATTATAGTAGTTGAAGGCAGTAGGGGAATACAAGAGCCAGGGGACCTGCATTCAGACCCTATCTCACACACATTTGCTAGGATCATGGTAAGTCCTTTTACTTTTCTAAGCCTCCATTGCTTAATCTATGAAATGGAGATGAAAGTACTAAATCACTTTGTAGAGCTTAAGGTTCCACATAAAGGTGTTATTTCTAGTCAAATTTCACTTTAGGGGAAAGTATGACAAATCTTCCCACCCTCCCAAACAAATCGATCAAGCCATCTGAAGGCAAAGCCCACCTAAAATGGAATCTCTCATTCATCATCTTTCCAGTGAGGTATCATGGCAGAATGGCCAAAGCCCTGCACTTGGAGTCATGAAGACCTGGGTTCCAGCCCTGCCTCAGATATTTATTAACTGAAAGACCCTAGGCAAATCCCTTCATCTCTAAGCCTGTTTCATTTCTAAAATGTTGATAATCTAGCACCTACTTCATGGGTGTAAATTATTTCACCAACTTTAAAGTGCCACGTGTGAGAGCTATCATTCCCTAGCTCATACGGTCATGGAGATTCCAAAGGCACTACGCTTTGTGAAGCTGCAGAGGACGAACAAAAGAGCATTTATTGGAACCTTGAGAGACACAGACTGGACTCCTATCTCAGAGGCCTCAGGGAAGGTACATTCTGTAGGAGCTGGGACTGAATCCTAGTTTCATTCATCACACTGTGGCCAAGACCCCCTTCTATCTTGAGGAAGGAACTATCGAGGTCCTAAGTACGAATACCATCCTCAGCAGCCTCTGAAACAGCCGTGAAAGGAGGAGGAGAGGCAGTTTTTTCTATTTCTATAATCTATTTTGCATTAGATGTGAGACAATCATTTCAAAATGTTTGCTTGAGAGCCCAGGATACCAGTGGGTCATGAGACATTCCTCTCTCTACCCTTCCCTCCCACACTAGCCTGAGATTTTAGGAGCTGGCAGACTCCCATTTTCAATATCCTCCCAATGGGCAGGTGGGTTCTAACTTCATTCCACCATACAATTCTGATTTGGCTGAGGAAAGGGGTTCCTGGTTTTGTTCAAATTCTAGGGTTCTCCACACCTTTGGAAGAGATGGGGGAAGAGACTGATAAAGAACAGGCTCACGAGGCATCCATCTGGCATTCCTCTGGATAGACAAACCAAATCCCCCGGAATGTTAGTACAGACTGAGGAACCTAGGATTTCAGTGCTTTGAGGAGACCTCTTCTAGAATCATTCTCCAGGCTGAGGCATGGTAGCGATCTCAAAGGCAGTCTTGGTGGATCACAAACTGTGGCAGGTCCTCCAAAGCTGGAAAGGCTCCACATGGTGGACAGACTGACATAGTATGTCCACTATCTGGGGATCAGTAAATCTGAGCTAAGCTCAGAGAGGCTCATTACTGTATCTTGCATTTTCTCAGTCATCCCAATCCTATGGGACAGACCATCTCCCAAGTCACAGAGGGGTTGGCTATGATCTGTACTGGTAGATGCAGCAAGTACCCACACTATCCCCAGAAGTATTAAAGAAAGAAGGGATCTATTAACTCCACAACCTCATGCCCAGAATTCACCTGGTACCACCACCCTTGCTTTTAGGAGCAGCAGAGTATAGATTCACCACTCAGTCTATCTATCAGAACATTGATTCACATAAATGTACTCGAAAAGCTTTTAAAAATGTTTATTGATGTTAAGTGGATGGAATGGTGGTGCAATAGTGCAAAGAAATGTGTGCAATTCTGGGGCCTTGTTTTTCCTAATTTTCACAGCTGGATGAGTCAAAGAGGATTAAAAAAACACCAACAGAGGCTGAGGGTGGGCAGAGGACGTCGATATACTTGGACTGGCCACTTGCTGGCCAGCTCATCATCAGGTGGTGTGGTTCACGTTTGGGTCAGAGCTGGAAAGGTCGAGCTCACTCCGTTCACCCCAGGCTGACACGCAGGGGAAGTAGACCACATCTGTGTGGCACGAGGGTGGGTTTATTTCAAACATTTTCCGTCCGTCTAAACTATATGCAGAGAGCTGAGTCTCCTGTTCATAAATTAGCTTCACGAGTTAGCATTACCATTCCAAACCAGTATTATTTACAAAACAAACCTTTTACCTGCTCTAGCCTCAGGTTCACAGGACAAGTTATTAAAGAAAACTTCTGGCTAACTTAAAAAATCTCTCTTCCATTCAACACCCAGCAACTTTTGAGGGGTAGGGCCTGGGGGGTGTTCAATTTTGTGACAGCAACAATCACCATTCACCAGGAATGCAGAGTCACAAACTAAATGACAGTAAATTTAAGTCACTACAGATTGTTTGCTCCCAGTTAGCTTGTTACAGGAATGCCACTTTGAAACAGGAGTGATTGCTCAGTCATCCGCTTTCTACAGATAAATGAAAGAAGGGCCCCAGGGAGTGCTAATAAATATATTGATTAACAAGCTCATTTGAAAACCAAAAAGTGCTGCCTGAACACAATCCAAATGAGGCGACCACGGACTGACCTTAACAGAAAACTGAAGGATGAAACTCGAAGTCAAATAGGAGGTGTGCCCTTAATTAAGACTGACCAGTTTGCACTTCCAGCTGAAAACACAGGGCTGAAATCTTCCTAAGCAAATGGAGAATATTTTTCTTGGAAATTCCAAATCAAAATGGCAAGTAAGAAAAATTGCTGGTTTATAAAAGGTTCCTGATGGCCTCCATTACACTGGGTGCCAGAAAATCCTTCTGTTCCGGTTGCTGGTAAAAAGGCCATTCTGGCACACACATAAAAAGACGATAGCACAAGAATGTAGTGTATTACCTGTCAAACGAGAACTTCAAGAACGGAATCTTCGAGGACTCACTCATCAGTGAACATTTGGGACAGAGAGCAATCAAAATACGAGAGAAATCAAAAACCCACATAAGTTAATTCCTAATTTGCAAAACTGATACAATTTGTACATAAACTGATAAAGCCCATCTTCACGGCTCACCAATCCCAAGTCCTAGTCACCAGCGGTTAGTTTCTACCTAGATTGCTAACAGGGAGCTCGGGGATGCTCTCTTGAGGGGATTGGTTTGCTCTGGAGACGCTGACACACTCTTGCTTGGAAGCTGTTCAGCAGGAGTGGACTCTGAGGAAAGCGGCCACTTCATTTGGATAACCACACGATAATGAATATCAAGATTCCTATAGCCACTGCTAGGACAAGCACTAGGATGCAGATCTTCTTCCGGGATTTTTTCTAAAGAAAACAGTTAAAAGACTGATAAGACAACAGTCCAAATCCACCTTCAAAAGGCTTTAAACATTTGCCTTCTCCTAGCAGATCTGAATAATAAACACTGCTATACAAAGGGATTCATGAAGACCTGCTCAAGATAGCAGACTTTGTTGGAACAGAGGGCACTAAACTTAGGACCCCTGAATCCAACTAGCCTAGTTTAAAGTACTGGGTAATGGAATTTATATGAAATTCAGTTGCAGGCCCCCAAACCTAATGATATGGAGAAAGAGAATTTAGAGGTGGTGGCACAAGTTGGAGGTGGGGGGTGACAGGAGCCCTGGGTATGATACTGGTCAATGCTCCCAATACTGTGCCTTAAGCACAGTCAAGTGGTTCAGTACAAGTCCCCAGGAGGATCTGCCTGCATCTTTCCCATCTGCTCTTCCTCCTGACTCTGCTATTTCTGTCAGCGCTGTCTCCATTCGCTCTTGCCAACATGCAGAATCTTGCTTGGGACAGCAGACTCCCTTCTCCCTCTCTGCTCATATCCAGTGAATTGTCAAGTGCACCACTTTCCCCTGGGTAGCACCTCCTACCTCTGTGCACTGCTCTCTTCCCATACCACCACGTGAACCCAGGGACTCACGAATATCTACGGAGACAACTGCGCTTGGCCCTATAGGTCTCTGAAGAACTCTGGAATTGATTATGTGACTTGGGAGATGCTGGCAAAGCCCCACACAGCATGGTATGTCTACATCAAAGCAGGCGCCTTGCTGTTCGCATAGCAGAACTAAAGTAGCTTAAAGGAAAATTTAGAGACATCTTCACCCCAAATGGACTATTTGTGCCCGACCTGAGCTCGTACTGGTCCGATCAGCCACAGTTGGACACGCTGTACCTTGACCCCAACATCATGACGTCATTCTGGTCCTCTTTAAGAGTGAAGGACAACAACTTGCCTCCCAACAGCTGTTCTCCACAGTAGCTCCACAATCCTACCAGACTAATTTTCCTCCTCTAGAGTTTTGGTCATATCACTGCTCTGCCCAAAAACCTTTAGTGTTTGTGGCAGCCTAACAAGCGGCATTCTATCATTAAGGTTCCTTCCAGCTTTGCCACTTTGTGCTTTAAGGCCCTTTCAAGCTTTCAAATTAGGGCAGCTAACTGCCGGGCCTGGACTCAGGAAGACTCATTTTTCCGAGTTCAAATCTGGCCTCAGACACTTACTAGCTGTGTGACCCTGGGCAAGTCACTTAACCCTGGTCTGCATCAGTTTCCTCATTTATAAAATGAGCCAGAGAAGAAAATGGCAAACTGCTCCAGTGTCTTTGCCAAAAAAACCCCAAACAGGGTCACAAAGAGTCGGGCTTGACTGAAATGACTGAACAGGATGGCCTAACTTCAAATCTCTTTGTTGGGCATTCGAGGCCCAGCATGAGCTGGGACCATTTTACCTTTCCAGCCTTAACTCATCCTATTTACATTGCAAGAGAGAGTCAGAATTTTACGTTCCAAGCATGCTGGACAAGGAGATGCCCCTCTCCTCCGTACCAGCCTTTCCAGCTTCCATGTTTTTGCTTAAGCCTTTTCTTCTTCCTAGAAAGTCCTTTTCCTTCTTTGCATATTGAACTCCTACCCACAGTTTATGGCTTAACTCAATACTACCCTCCTTTCTATAGTTTCCACTCATCTCTGCCCCTAGGCTGGTAACAAACTTTTCAAGTTTCCCATAAGAGGGTGGGTGAAGTAAGAGACAGAGATCTGGCCTCTGAGGCAGAAAGACCTGAGTTCAGGTCTCGCCTTTGACATGCCCTGGTTGTATTATCCTGAGTGAGTCAGCTCTTGGTGCCACCAGGTAATTAAGACCCTAAACTGCAGAGAAGGTGTTAATTTGCATGGATAGGGAGTTTATTCCTGGGAGCTCCCTACACCAATGAAATCACAGATCCAGGAAAAAAAAAAGCTATCTATGTATGTCTCATGCCACTCACAAAAACTAAGCTCCACTACTCTCAGGGTCTCTGAGCCTCGGTTTCCTCGTCTCATCTAAAAATGGGAAGAATCTCACGCGTATTATCTGATAGGTAAGCTGTGAACATCCAAATGAGATTACGTATATAAAAGCCCTTTATACGCTTAAGGACAACTCCAGGCACAATGTCCCACCTAAACTCTGTACTGCCTCCAGTAAGTGCACCCAGCAGGCACTCAAAGGAACAAAGCTCAAGTCTAGAGGGACGACACTGAAGCAGCTTAACCCTGAGAAACCCACAGTGACCAAGGCCTAGTGTAAACCTCTATTAGATCTAGACAGGAGAGCTAGGATGGGCCAGCCCACTCCCCAGCACTGAGGAAGCCTTCTCGCATAGGCTGATTCTGCACAGACCGCCTCAATCCAGCTTGCTCTCACTCTAACCAATAGAGACACGAAAGCTCAGCCCTTCATTTTTCAGTCACGCCTGACTCCAGGACACAAAGTGGCGGAGAAGCAAGAGGCCTAAGATTTGAATCACAAGCCGTGGCTTTCCCCCTTGCCTTTCCTGAGCCTCCCTCTCTCTTCTGTAAGATGGAGATCATGAGTAGGGAGCATGCTTCACCACTGATTGGAGAGTTCTCTTGTTTCTAACTATAAAGTATGATATAAATAGAGACCTATTATTATTCAACCAAATTTCCCACATTGCCTACTGAAGAAGTGAGTGAGCAGGACCAAGAGCTGATCACAGCTGCTTGTTTCCAGCATAAATTCCAAAAGGCAGCTGTGGCTGTCCTCTGGGACCGTCGGCCCTCAACATTCACCTGATAGTAGGCGGCTCGCTGTAGCTGATCTGTGGCTCTTTCAACGTGCACCTCAGAGCTCTCCACGTTGGCTTCTATGCTATCTGAAAAAGCAAGAGACACTGGCTGTCAACACACACAGAATCACACACACACACACACACACAGAGAATCACACACACACACCCCCCCAACTCCCACGGCAATGAACTGAGAGCCCTCCCTGCTGTCCCTCTGGTGCTCCTCTCTCTGCTGCCCGGGGCTGCTTGTATATATTGACAGCGCAGAGGAGTCAGGAGTCGCTGATGCTACATTTGTGTGGTTGAGGGAGCTGAAGCTTAGGCACAACAACCGTGGCAAAAAACAGCCCGGCAGACACTTAGGTGATAGAGTTAAGATAGAAATAGGCACATGGAGCTTAGACTGTAAGAAAGCCTGCCATGATTCTTACTTTTAAAATGAGAGGGTATTTGTTATGGGAATTCTGTTTCAATATGTCCAACAATACACACAAGGCTCTTGCGCATAGTCTAACTGTATTCTTTTTCAACACAAATGCAAACACACAGTGAGGCTTTTTCAGGGCCCCTCTCCCCGCCCCCCCTTTTTGTTTTTTGCTAAATCAACAACAGTACATACCAATCAAATCTCCCTGATCATGGATCATCATGGCCAAATCTTTAAATATCTGATTGACGTCCAAAATGTCGGCCTGTAGGACACAACAATCTTAAGCAACATTTTGATTCATTTTCTCTATTCCTTCCTCAGGCCTGTTCCATGCTTCAGTTGTTAACATGAGAGGAATGTATATGTTTGCAAGTGTTTATAAACTTAACCATAGGTACTCAGGACTATTTCCCTATAAATTGTGAGTAAAGATGATGAAGTAATTAATGATGGTCAAACAGTTGAATGATAAGGTCTGAAGCCACAGGCAGAGGGTTTAGAAAACAGCAAGAGGACAGGATGTGGAGGGCACTGTAGATGGTTTTCTCAAGGAATTTAGTCATGAAAGGGAGAGGAGATGTAGGATGATAGCAAAGATGGTCTGGTTGGGTCAACTGAAGATTTTTTTCTTTTTAAAGGAAGGAGATGTATGTTTGTAGGCAGTAGGGAGGCAGCCAGTAGATGGTGAGGGATTGAACATTAGTGAAAGAGAAGGGATGATAGAGATGGCACTATGCTGGAGAAGACAGGATACAATGGGACCAAGGGTGCCTGTAGCGCAGGCCTGCACCACATATGGCCCCAGGGTGATATGTTGTGCAAACCTGTTTTAAATCCCCTACATTTTTCACCGGTTGCAGGCTGAATGTTGAGCAGGCCTGCTGTAGAGGGTTTTGTCCTTCTAGAGAACAGCTATCCTTGCCATGATTCCCACAAACAGACACTTATGGAACATAGCCACTTCTGCTAAAAAACTAGTTTTGAAAAAGTTTGTTCCAACATGACAGATATATTAGGACGTGCAATTTCGCTTGCAAGAAACAGCAAGACTATAGAAACCCAAACCTAGCTGAACAAGTCACTGAAGAATGCACAAAATGCACACACTTCAAACAAGTACCAGCTACCTCAGTTCACACGCGCATTACTGTATAAGTTGTGTTCTGCTACTCTTTTGCATCTGTGAACTTTTCTATGTAAAAAACATTCATTCAACAGCGTAAGCTGAATGAGGTTCAGACTCAGGTCTTTAAGGTCACCCTCTCACCTGTACCCACTGACTTAGCCAGCTTGGGCCCCATGGGAACTGGGTGGCAGATGGAGGACTTATGGCTCTACTTCATAAACTCATGTGTTTTGAGAGAAATTCCTGGAGGAATAATATAACAAAAGGACTCAGATAGCTTCATGGACAGTGCAAACTGCAAAGGCCAGGATCCTCCTCTTACCTCCAGTTGCCTGATCGCAGTTTCTCGCTCCTTGATAAGTTCAAGGTCTTGCTCTGTAATGGCCAACTCATCTTCCTGTGACTGCATCTGATTCCACTCTTCATTGCTAAGGAAGTAACAGATATAGCCACTGAGACTCCACAGCTTCTGAGCAGAAGATGCATATGATATATAATACAGGCATCTGGCTTGCCAGAGAAGCTTCTCCAAGGCTGGTTACCAGGCCTTCTCTAGGGAATTATGGTTATCAAGAGGAAAAGTATGGCATTTAAATAGGATTACAAAATTGAGAATAGAGTAGGGAATGAAGAATCAGAGAGGAATTAGACCGTTAGGAATTTCCTTGAGAAAGTTACAGTCTCAAATTCTTCCATTAAAGCCCGTTTCTGCTCAATATTAGCTGGATGATACTGTCTAACCTCAAATTCTTTAACTGTAAGTGATAGGGCTGGACAAGACCGGAGATCATCTAAGATTCCTCTTGGCTTTAAGTCTATGATGTGCATATCCTGCCTAGGCTAAAGTTTGGGAGTGCTCTTCCTTTGTCTCTTCAAATACAGTGTCCAAAAGTCTGAGTGCAGATTTAAGCTTTAATAACTTAATGTAAGCTTAAACTCTAATAGCTTAAAATGCACTCAGACTTTTAGGACACCCTGAGTATAATGAAGGACCTAACTAAATGAATTTTCAATGGACATTTCTTTTTAACCTAACACTAATGGAGAAAAGTTGGTGCAAAATTAAAGGACACAACAGGCTTATTTTCATATGTCAAAGGTGATAAAGAGGCATATTCTATTTTTCTCTAGATAGACTACATTAAAAATCTAGCACTGGACATTTTCTGTGTGCCAAGCATTTGTTGCTTGTTTATTTCATATTATTCCAAATGTTCCTTGGAATAGGAATTGTGTCCATTTTACAGATGAGATAATATTGGTTAAAAAAAAAAAAGGTAAAAGGCCATAGCCTGGTACACAAACAAGCACATACAAATTCCTGGTCTCTAAGTCTGATGACTATTGTGGAGTCCAGTGCATCAGGGTGACCAACAGCAAAGATGGAGCTTCTTTTTGGAAATTTCTATCTTCCTTGAACTTGGTTCCACCATAAAGCAAGAATCTTAAATCTGCCTTCAGCTGCTGTATTTTATGTAGCTCTGTATTTTTTAAAAATTAAGACACAGTTAAATTCCATTTCCCAACATCTAACAAGATGGAGAGATAATCACACTTTACCTGTCAAATGAGACAAGCTGCTCCTCTCTCTGCCTCTCCTCCACCTATGAAAGAGGAGGGATTATTGCTGCTGGTATCCAGAAACACACCAGAGACACACAGCACACCTGATAGCTTTCGCTTAAATAAGAAAGGAAGAGACATGGTCTGAAGAGGAAGACACTCTGCCACGAGTGAGTGGCTGGGTGTAAAGCGGTTAAAGAGAAATCTGTACTTGGGTCTAGCCTTAAGAGGGAAGACTGATCGAATGGTACCACAGAGAAAACAGATGTGACTGGAGAAATCGATCATCAAGAACCACAGCCTGCCAGGCTAGAGAGGAAAGACTGGAAACTTAGAGGAACACAAAATGTCAGCGAGACAGGTTTTAGAAGGATGACATCAATATTACATTAGAAATTGGCTTTGCACAAGACAGAGCAACTTTAAAACCAGCCTGACATTTTCTGAGGACTGTGTTTGTGCTTAACAGCAAGGAAAACAAAAGCTAAAGAGGAAAGCCTGGGAGAAAAAGTCAGAAAATTGAAACACTTTCCTCTTGGAAACAAACTTACAGAGAGGCGGGATCCTGCTCTCGCTCGGGCGACAGTCTCCTTCTCCTTCTCAGACACTTTCCTCTGAACAGCCTGAAAGTTGTTCAATGCTACAGAGAAGTCATTCATCAAACGCTCCTTCTGAAGTTTCTGCAGGCGCTAAGGAGATGAAATGGAATATTAAATTAGAATTTGAATTTCTTTAAGTATTCAATTCCCACTAAGGCCAAAACTACATGCACACCTGGGCTGCTGAAAACAAAAAAGTGACTATAAAGCAGTCTCCTTCTCCTTCCAAAGCCCTTAGTCCTTGGGAAGACCAATCTGTTCATGTTCTAGGCCAAACTGGCTATTCCTTCTTTTAAGCTAACTCATCATTTCACACTGTTTTGTTTTTTTTCCAGAAACTCAAAAGGGAATTCTAAATCTTTATTCCTCACAAAAGAATGTGATGTGGAAGAAAAAAATACTTCCAAACACAGAATAGATGTTTTTCTTCAAAAAGACCTCTGCCAGAATAAGAAAGCTCTCCTCTAGACCACACCCACAGCTGCCTTGAAACCCCCAGAGGCACCTTCTTCATGGGAAAATTTTAAGTTCAAGGGCTAAGTCTTGGTGACACTAAAAGCCACTCTGTCCAGCTGCAGTACTTGCTTAAACTGTAGACTGGGATGCTCCTGTCCTCATCAACAATCATTTATTTCTCACTAAATTAGAATTTGACCTTGTTTAAATGTAGGCATTTCCCACTATGAGCAAACTACCCTCTTGGGTTGCTGGAAACAATAAGAAAGTGACTACAAAATAGTCTCATTCCACAGACCTAATCCTCGGGAACCCAGGTCTGTTCATTTTCTGGGCCGTGTATTGTGTGTGCCTAGCATATGTAAAATATTATACAAGATGTTAAGGGAATGGAAAGAGACAGGTATTAGAGACATTATAAAGTGACATAAAATATACTTATTATGCATCTACTATGCGCAGAGCCCAGCCTTCAAGGAGTTTGCAACCTAATTAGAGACATATGGGACTTTTGTGTTAAAAATATTTAACACCAAGAGGTACATGCTAAATACCAAATGACCATAAGAAAGTGCAGGATAGTGCAGAGAAGGTCTTTACAAAGATTTGCTTGGAGTTTCAGGATTCCTGAGTGTGGCAAAAAAGATAACAGAGTCAGGGTTGTGATAAATAGAAATGAATGGGGTCACATTCAATCAATCAAAAAGGATCTACACACACACACATACTGAACACAACATGCATTTTTTTATAGGGAAGATGCCAGCAGCTGGAAGAAAGGCTATGGGTGTCCCTTGAGCAGAGTTACAAAGGAAACAGGATCCTAAGAGATAACAGTGAGGCTGAAGTGCATTCCAGACACAAGGAAAGCCAGAGCAAAGATTGAGGTTAGGAAATGGAATGTCCTGTGTGGGGAAGAAGGAAGGCCAGTGTAGCTGTACCAGAGAGTGGGAAAAAGGGGAGTAAGATGGCTAGAAAGGTAAATTGGTACCACACTGGGAAGGGATTAAAAAACTGAACAAAGGAGATACTTCTGTGATGATAGACCTCTACTTTTTATTCTATATAGCTGATCTGTAATTATTCCAGCTAACAGGAGTAGCGAGGTACAATGGAAAGGACATGGGATGTGGAGTAAGAACACCTGAGCTCACTTACTTTGTGACCCTGAGCAAATCACTTAACCTTTCTGCCTCAGTTTCCTCATCTGTAAAAAAAGGATAATAACAGCACCTACCTCCTCAAGTTTTTGTAAGAATCAAATGAGATAATAAATGTAAAGCACTCTGTAACTTAAAGTGCTTTATTAAAGTTAGCTGTTATTTCCTCATATGTGAAATGAGGAGGCAGGGCATGCTGATCCCTTTTTGTCCCTTTCAGCTCTAAATCTGTGAGTCTGTGAGAGGAAAATGATAGCACAGATAATCCAAAAGTGATTTTTCTTTGACTTAGGAACATATTACATAATTTTGGTGGGTAACAAATTTAACCAATTCTATTTTGCTTAAGTTACTTTGTGGTCCCTGACCACACGTTAATTGGGCACAGAGTGTAGACAAACTAGAAATGTATTTGTGTGGGGAGGGGAAGTATGCCCAGGATTAAAACTCTGTCATGAGTAACCCAAAAGCAGATAATCTATACGTAAATACAGTCAACTTGTAATTATCAAGAAAAACTTTATTTTATCATCACTATCACAGAGGAAGATGAACACCTCAGATGGTTAAGCTCTTCATTACTCCCAGAATTTAGCTATTTAGAGGGGATGGTACAACTGGAGCTGGTGAAAATGCGCTTCTTCACTTTGGACCTTCCTGCAGATAGATAAGACAATCCTGAGAAAGGGTGCCTGCCTCCAATGCCAAAGCACCTGTTTACCCAAATAGAGACAACACAAATATAAAGTAATCATCATCTGGCCAACAAAGGAAGTTGTTTTGTTTGATTATGCTTGAATACATTACAAAAGTTTTGTTTTTCTTTTTCAACCGAGCAGTGTAGTGCAGGTGGGGGAAAGAAAAGATTTTTGTTAGATGAAAAAAAAATTAAATTAAAAATAATCTGTTAAGATAACTGCTTTCAACTCCTCACTGAGCTGCAATCTTTACCACACGATATCTTGATAAATAAACTGACATTAGTTAAATTATAAGAGATCTTTCAGTGTCTGATTGCGGCCTATAGGATAAAGATCCACAGTTCCCTGGAATGTTTTGCAAGGAAAAAAATTTTAATTAAATTTTATTTATAAAAAATTATAAAATAATATAACTAATGTCACCAAATTCCTCCATGGCTCAGCTTTTCTATGAAGCCTTCCCTAATTACATCCTCCAAATGGTATGTAATTGCGCTCTTCATCTCCAAGGACATTCTCTCACAATCATACTGCACATTCACAGTTGATCTTAGAGTATAGTTATATGTGTACTCTTTGTGTAAGGCTCACAAGGGCAGGGACTGACATTTAAAAGCATCCACAGTCTGGCTCCCCTTGACCTTTCCTGTCACATGCTTTATGTACGCCCTCTATGTAGCAACCCAACTATATTTTTCACTGTCTCTCTTTTAGTCCTTCCCTCTCCTGTCTCTGTGCTATTGCTTATACTCTCACCTATTCCTTGGCATGGATTTACCTTCCTCATCTCTTCTGTTGAAATATCTTCCCTTCAAGCCCCAATTTAAATGCCGTCTTCTCCATGAAGCCTTTCCCTTTCTGAACAGAAAGTAAACCTTCTGTGCAAAAACTTCTCAAAACACTTTGTCTGGATCTTTCTCTCTATTTGTTACATTCTGTTTGGTATTATGTAATTCTGTTTGTAGACTGCTTATCTCCACTAATTGATGGTAAACTACTTGACAACAGGAGATGGTACATAATCCGATCTTTAGATTTCTAGGATCTAGCATCATGTTCTAGACATAATAGGTGTTTAATCACTGAATGATAGTTTTAGAGCCGGAAGGGGCCTTAGAGACCACCTGATCCAACCCTCTCACTTTACTGAGGAGGAAAGTGAGTTGTGCAAGGGGTGAACGGCAGAGCTGAGAATTGTTTGCTAAACTATTCACCTTTGTATCCCTGTAAAGTACCAAGCACCAAGTCTGCACACTATATGTGTACAATACTTATTGTACTGAAATTTTCTGTTTGAGAGAGAAAGTGATTTCTACTTAACCACGGTATCAACAAACATTTATTGAACACCTATTACTTACTGACCCCGAGGAGCTATATGTGCGTTTATATGTGCATATACATATATATACACACACACACACACACATATATATATATATATATCTATACACACATACATATGTTCTAAAATAATAACAACGTGTCAAGATATTAGAAGACACCCTGTTTTCCAGAGCTATGGCCCAGCAAGCAGGCTGTGCCCTGAGCCTGGCATAACAACAATCCTTTGTACTCACCCTCTGGATGACCTCAGCCATGGCAAAACCCCAGAATTGGGACTTATGATTTCCCTTTTTCCCAAGGGATCCTGATCTAAGAGTTGGAGCTGCAGTTGATGTACTGCAGCCGAAAGTGATCAATCACATCTCCTGACACTCTGAATGATCCTTACACTTGTAATTACTAAGTGAACCGAACCAGGTTACACTCTTGTTCCCACCATACTAACTCTGGTTCTGTACCCCACTGAACAGATCACAAGGCTCAATGACCCTTAAGACTTGAGACAATCGCAAGTCTCAATGATTCTTTTAACTTGGAGACTATTTCCACGTGACCCAAGAACGCCCATATTGTCCCCAAAACGCCTGCATAACCACTCCTGCCTGCCACGGGAACTACTTACTCAAAAACTAAGAATGACTGTGTTGGGTCTTGTCTTTTTGTGGTTTTCATGTTTAAAAACCTTACCCCTGCCACAAGTGAGCAAGCCTTCCTTCTCAGGAGGACTTCTGCTTGCAAACATTTTCTTCACTTTGAAATGAAACTTTTATTTGATTCCTGGCACTTCTTGTCTCTACCTGCTTTGTTCGGCTCCGGCCACCCATAGGTTAGAGGCCAGGAAGTTCCGTTGGCTGACAAACACAATGGAAGATATGGTTAAATGTCATATAAGTTGTACACAACAGGACTCACTGGGGGTTGTGGTAATTAGAGAAGATTTTGTGGAGAAAGTAGGGATTGAGCTGGGCCTTGAAGAGCAGGCAGAACTTTAAGTGGGGTGGATGGCGAAATGGGCATCCAGGACAGGTGAATGTTATGAACAAAGGCACAGAAGCAGGAAATCACACAGCCCATATGCCAGGCAATAAGCCTCACGCTGTTTTTTGAAAAGTCTTAAAAGACCCCCCCCCAAAAAAAGGTACATTTTAAAGAGAGTATCCCTTTTACTTATTACTGCTGTCCACCAGGCTGTTCAGAGAACAGTTCAACCCGTGAATGACTCATTTTGGGTAGGGAAAGAGAAGGGGATACTATGTAAAGAATGATATCTTGGGGAATGAATCTAACCTTGCTTTGCAAATATACAACTGTTAAACATTCACCAGAAGTAAGTATCAAGATTTTCCTTCAACTAAAATCCTTTAGAATATAATCTTTCCTCCAAATGGGGAAAACACCAACCTGTTCTGAAGCCGACAGAGGGAGTGGCAATGATCCCAGCTCTTTCAGGCATTCATTTGTCTCCTTAGCGAGCTGATTTGCAGAATGTTGCAGTTGTTGTCTGAGAGAGAAAGGACTGTTTTAAGATGTCATTATTTCCCGGAGGGCTTTTATAGAATGGATCATTTTATTCCACAACTGAGGGGAAGGACACTTGAAAGTGGAGGGTAGAAATGAGTTTCTTGTGCTCAACAGAATCGAAGCAATGTTGCCAAGGTGATTCTCCTTCCAAGTACACAGCAAAGCAGCATCTGAAGAGTACTAGGCACCTACCTGGATGAGGCTTTCTGAAGGGACTACAGACTAAAATGTTAACTATTTCAGCAGAAAGATACACAAAAACATGAGTGAACAGTGAATAAAGAACACCCATCCTTTGTCAATTCTAGAATGTAGCTGCCAGTTTTGACAGGCGAGGGAGAAGAGCAATTTTTGCTTCTTGTAAAATCTGATTAGCTGGGCTATTATCAAGCTTTTGAGCTGGATACACGCAGTCCTGCATGCCTGGTATTGGTCATAGCCCACTGACTACAGGCTTCTCAGGCAAAGACACGTGAATAAAATGTGCCATAGACAGGACAGTTCTCTTGCACTGCCCATATTTCAGCTTCAGCCGTGGCTCCACACTTGCTTCTGGTCCTAGGTTGGTTCGATCCAAGCCTCCCCTGCCTGATTCTTCTTCCCTCCTAACTAACACAAGGTTAATTTTATATATAAAAGAAGTTGTTAACAATTTGTAGTCCCCTCAGAAAGCCTCTTACCTTGGCAACGTTGCTTCGATTCTGCTGAGCACCAGAAACTCATTCTCACCCTCAACCTATGTAGTTAAGGGGGGAAAACTTACAAGGGGTATGGAATGGAATGAATGAAAGAGTAAAGGAAATGTGATCTGTGAGGTGAGATTGGAGAAGCAGTGGAAATAGGAGACAAATTCCTTGTCTTCATGGTTTCCTTCTTTCTGCCCCCCTTTTAAAGATTTCTGCAGGAATGGTAGGGCCATGTACTTTCTTTTATTTTTTTAGTTTAATGTATTCACTTTTTTCAATTAACAAGCATTTTTTTTCCTCCCTCCCCTGGCCACCATAACTGAATAAAAAAAAAAAAAGAAAATCCTTGTAATAAATATGTAGCATCAAGTAAAGCAAACTCCCATATTGGTCCATGTGCTTCCAATTTATTAAATCTTGTCACTGAAAAGAGGCTTCTAGACCAGAGGAAGTAACTGAAAGAGAGAACTGACAAGTCCCACTTTCCTAAAAGTGGTATACCATGTAGCTATTTAGAGGCTTCTGCAAAGAAGTTCAAATACATGAAAAGCATTTTCTCATCCTCTGAATAAAATGAGAGAGGAAATATTAAAAATATTTTAGAGATGGGGAAATTGCAGTTCCAAGAGCAGAAATGGAGTCAAAACAAAGTGATTAAAAGAACCCAGGAATTCACTGTGCCAATCCATTGTTTTTCCTTCCCTTTTTTTTCTTTTAGAAATTGATGCCTCTTAGGGGCAGCTGGGTGGCGCAGTGGATAGAGCATCTGCCCTGAAGTCAGGAGGACCTGAGTTCAAATCCAGCCTTAGACCAAACACTTGACACTTGCTAGCTGTGTGACCCTGGGGCAAGTCACTTGACCCCAACTGCCTTAAGAAAAAAAAAAAATAAATTGATGCCTCTTGTTTTTGTTTTGCATCACAGTTATTTCCCAATATAATTCCTCACTCCATCCCCATTGATCTTTCCCTCAAAGAAACTAAGAAATACAGTTAGGCATAACCCAGATAATCAACAAACCAAGCAGATAAGTCTGCCAACACGGCTATACGGTCTTCTGGACTGGGAGAGTTTTACCTCTCTACCAAGCAAAGGGGGATGGGTATTTTATACTCTGTTCTCTGGAATCAAGTTCATTTACTGAAATTAATTTACAGTCAGCTAACTTTTAGTGATGTTACAATTTATATTACTATGGTCATTCCACTTTTCTTTCCCATTACATCTACCCTGGTACCTTTGGGCCATTTAAAATATTTTGATGGATCTGTGATCTCACTAGTGTGGGTTTTATTACAAGATAGATGGTCATTCATCCACACTTTCTCACCCTGAGCAACTCGTATCCTCATTCTCCTATGTAGCATATAGGAGGATTTTGTATTCTATACAGCTTTCAATCAACTAACTATATGACAGGAAAGATGGTGGTCTGCTGTACAGTGTCATTTGCAAAAGCCTCCCTGTTCCCTTGGAAAAAAAAACAAAACCTAACACTTTATATGTATGTATATTACTCAAAGATTTTGTAGAGATTGGAAAGTAGGCACAGGGATCAGCAGTTAGTAATCATTTATTGGTTGCTTTTTTTTTTTTTTGTAATGTCAGATATTTTTCCTCATCCTTTGGTATCTTTCCTCTTTCAACAATCTTAAGAATTGAGCCTTCACTTCTAGCATAGACTTGATCTTGGTCAGCTGCTTGGTCTTTCTATTTCAACTTTAATCAATCAACAAGCACGACTGAGCACTGTACTAAATGTTGGAGACACACACACAAAAAAAAAAAAGAAAAGAAAAGAAAAAGGAGGCTTCATGGGGCACATCAAGGAGTATGACGTTCAAGTCCAAATGTGGTGGTTCTACTACCACTGACGGAAAAAAAGGATCTGTTAGAGAATTGCTGACATTTTTCCCCCTCCATTTTTCAGTTGATCATTGTCCTCCTCAGTTCCATCCTTCAATGCTCTTGGAATGACATGGCTTGGTTGAGTTCCTTACCAAGCTTTCTGTAAACCTGTTTGTCCCTCCACTGCTTCACAAGGAAATACTGCTTGTGATTTTCCATCCTCCTCCAACATAAGATTTTGGAAATAAGTCTACATTCTAAACTGGTTGTGCCCTTGACTGTCCCATCTCTTCTTTTGGCAAGGAGATCAAACATCTGCTGGCTGAAGCTAGTCCTAGGCTGTTGGGTTTCTCTGTCGGGGCAGATTTACAATGGTTAAACTATACTAGCTAGTGAGTCTATCCATCTCCCATTTTCAGAGCTGACAGGTTGTTCAGATAAGATGAAATGGTCTCAATTGTGTACCAAAACTAATTTTATTCTTTCTCCTAATCTAAGGGATTGATTGTGATCTTTGTTCTAATAAGTTGATGGCCTAACTGTACACAGTTGATTCACAGATGACTCCTACAAAGGTAAACTGGTAATTTCTCATCTACTAAAATATCTTTGTGATGTTGTTTGGTGTTCATCAATCATATCCATTGCTCATTCCACTTCCCACCTGCAGCCCTGCCTGGTTTCAACTGCAAAGAACAAAGATGCCCCTCTCAGATACAAGCCCATCACTTCTAATTTCAGCACCAGGCTGCTAATTCTAAGCTTTGGATATCCCTCAGATTCCTCTCCCGTCTGACTGAAGGTCTGGAAAGCCTTCCTTTATAGAGGGCAGAAACTGGACTTCCAGCTCCCTCCACTTCTCATCTGCAACTATGGCTGGTTTCAAGTCCATGGAATAAGATGCTTGATGCCAGTACCATCCCACTCCCCCAAACTTTGCTTTCTTCCAGGTAATCCCTGGTATCCTGCCCCACCCCATCCTTTCCAGCTTCCTTTTGTGCATTATCTTTCCCCATTAGATTGTAAGATCCTTGAGGGCAGGGACTGTCTTTTTCTTATTTGTATCCCCAGGGCTTAGCACAGTACTTGGCACAAAGTGAGTGCTTACTAAATGTTTATTGCATCAAGAATTGAATGGAATTGCATCCTCACTCTTCTAGAAGAAAGTACTCATAGTATAGAGGTGAGAGGCTTCTACAAGGCAGTGCCAAAGTCTTAATGCAGTTTTAAGCTCTTAAGACTTTTGGGCCACCCCGTATATAATCTACAAGCTTCTGCCCTCTCTCATTCCTAACTCATACCATGCTTTCCAACATATTTTTCATCATCCTCCCTTACGCTCACCTCTACACTGAAGGCAGTAAGTTTTAAAGTATACGATGATTTAATTGAGATAGTCTTATTAAATTCTTCATAGAAATTTTTCAGTCTTTTTGTCCTCTGAAGGTGATGTTGAAGCACTGTTGTTCAGTTATTTTCAGTCATGTCCTACTCATTTGGGGTTTTATTGGCAAAGACACTGGAGGGGTTTACCAAATTCTTGTCCAGACCATTTTACAGATGAGGAAACTGAGGCAACAGGATGCAGTGACTTGCCCAGGGTCACATAGCTAGTAAGTGTCTGAGGCTGGATTTGAACTAGGGAAGATGAGTCTTCCTGAGTTCAGGCCCAACACTCTATCTATTACTGTACCACCTAGCTGTCCCATGTTGAAACACAAGCTATAATTATTTTGGTGATGGTCCTTTTGCAAATTCTATACAAAATGACCAAATGTCTCATGAAATACTTCTGCAATGACACTCATCTCTTACAGCAGTCACCTACTCTTGACCTCATCAGCTCCTGCATAGGCCATTACAGCCACGTCCTCCTTTGTCTCTCTGTTTCCAGTTTCATCCCTCTCTGCTCCATCCTCCACACAGCTACCAAACTGATAGTCCTAAAACAGAGTGATGAGTGATCCCATCCCTTATCTTTGCAAAAATCTTTTGTGGCTCCAGACTAACTTGCAAAATTCTCATCTTGGCCTTTACAATCCTTCACAATCTGGCCCCAGCCTACCTTTCCAGGATGATTTCACATTACTCCCCTTTACATTTAGAGATCTAGTAGCTAATTTAAGGTTTACAGATGGGCTAGAAAATGTGACCCTTATTTAAAATAAATAAATAAATATACTTTAAAAATATTTCTATTAGAAATAAATATACTGTTAATATTATGAGACAGATTGTTTGGAATTGGTTTCCCATTATAGACTTTCATGAACATTAACTACTAATGAGATTCATTTAAATAAAGATTCCAACCTAATTACAATTTTTTGAGAGGTGAGGCAATTAGGGTTAAGTAACTTGCCCAAGGTCACACAGCTAGTAAGTGTCTAAGGCTGAATTTGAACTCAAGTCCTTCTCACTCCAGGACCAGTGCTTTATTCACTGCGCCCAATAACAATTTGGGAATGGTAGGAGATCCCTTTCCAGCTTCCCCTAAAAGCTATGCTAAACTGCCTCAAGAAGAAGGCAAGCCAGATATTTGAGATTTTAGGTTAGGGAAGTTTATGACCTTCCACTAAATTCCTACTCTGGTGCCATGGAAGTGACTCAAGATTCCTGAAGGCTGTTGGGGGATGGGGAGAGGAGAGAAACTATAGTAGGTGCTATCAAATTAGAAAGACTTCAGTTTGGAGCTTACAGATATATGTCTTGATCTTGGTTCAAAGAAATTTGGCCATCAGGCAGTTCAGCAGGGCCACCTCACAAAGACAGTGCCCTACAGCACTGAAGATTTCTGAGTTTCAGTCAATGGGAGAAGTACCAACTACAATGAAAATCACAGATACTCGAAGTACAAAGCTCATGATAAACTAGCATTAAGTTTTGCTGCTTTCTATACCAGATCCAACTGTGACCTTAACGTTCCACAAGCTCTAATCCTGACCTCCAGAGCCCTGAGCTTCAATAAGCCCTGAAGGACCAAGAGGCCTCAGAAGCCTCAATGTTCTTACAGAGTTACTCACAGATTTTCCTGCAGTTTGCTAGAATCTTGCTTAGTCCCCAGTTGGCTCATCAAATTCTTGATCTGAGCAGCTGGAAAAAAAGAAAAAGAGAAAGATTTTTAATGAGGTGATGGGTAAAGGAAGAAAGTGCATCCATCACAGATGCCCTATACTTCTCTTATTTATCTCTTCATACCTTCCCAAATGCTTATTTATGAGGAAGCATGCTGGGATCAAAACCTAGGAAAATCTATTCTAGTCCAAACTAATGACAAGGTAGCTTTTTCTCTCATAGTATAACTATATCCTTTCTAGACATGAATTGTATCCCCCAGACAAGAGGGGCACTGTTTTGTCACTATGAAGTAAGATTTCACCAACACTCTCCCAGACCCACTATACTTCATTTTACCATGGGTCAACTTTGCCAGGGACCTTATGATTCCAGATTTCAATGAGCACCAATATGATATCACTAGCTTGCCTTCCTCATCAAGTTTTGACTAAATCAGGGCTTCTCAAACTTTCTTCCACTCATGACTTCTTTTCATTTAGACAGTATTTGTTGACCATTGCGTGGCCTGAAGGCATACGCAGTTCAAAGTGTGCATGCTTTGTGTTCAGAACCAAGGCTTCAGTGATGCAACCCGGGCTAACACTGCCAGAAACACCTCGGATTCATTACATGTTTGATTTCGAATTAATTTTTGATCATTGTGCATTCAGAAACTTTTTACTGTTGCCTAATTTTTCACCATCCCACATGTTGTCATGACCCACAGTTTAAAAAGCACCAGCTGGACTAGATTCAGTATTCCTACTTTTTTTTTTTTAATGTCCTTCTTTCTACACTTATCTTTCCTGGCTTAATTTTACCCTCCTCAAGTCTCTAGATTTCTAGGGTCTAGAGCTTGATTTTTTTTTCAAAATAGTATGTATTTTCAGATTGTAATTTTTTTTTTTGTACAGTCCAACTATACAAAACTGGTGGAGTCCTTTAATGCTTCATCATGATATCATGGTGATTTTGGATTCTCAAAGGTTTTGTAAGTGAAGGATAAACCATTGCAGGTCCTATTCAAGCTGAAATGGCTTTTCACTTTGGCCCATTTGACAGACTGTTTGTCTGTCATCCAAGGACCAGTCTAGCTAACTTAAGAAGAGACTCATCACTCAGCTGGCAACAGGATAATGAAATTTTTGGCCACAGTAACTCTCAAAGACAATCTCCTGAGTTGTAGAGAGGTTGTAATCTGACAGATGGCATGGGAGTATCCATACCAATAAAAGCACAGATTTTGAAAAATGGTAGCATCTTAAAGTATAATGTAGTGACAGCTGGCCATGATATAAGAACACTTAGAAAGAAAAATTTCTGCACAGATCAACCATATTTTATCTTCATGTTACAACACAACTTTAAAACAGTCTTCCCCATCCTTTCTGGATTATTGTTAAAACTCCAGGTGGCTTAATGGGCAACTTGTGGGAGTGGTTGGAGGAAAGCAGAATTGAATGAAAAAAACGAGTTATATGGCACAATGGATAGTGCTGGACCTAGAGTCAGGAGGACCTGATTTAAATCCTGCCTCTGATACTTATTACCTTTGTGACCCTGGGTAAGTCACTTATTCTGTCTGCCTTAATTTCCTCATTTGTAAAACAGGGATACTGATAGCATTTATCTTCTAGACTTCTTGTGAAAATCAAATGACATAATATTTTAAAGTGCTTTGCAAACCTTAAAGTGCAATATAAATGCTAGTTATTATAATTCATGAATTAAATTAAAATTTCTGCTGCTACAAATTCATTTTATAGTTCAACATCCTTCAAATTTATAGAATTTGGGGTCACCAGGCCACTGATTTATACCTGATACTGTCATCAAGCTGAAGTGCCCAAATCCTTTCCTGTTGTCAAAAACATGCTAATTAATATCCATTAACGAGCAATACTTTGCTTTTTAGGGGGAAATCTTCCGTCTGAGATAAAATGTTATCTATAACAGCACCAATAGCTCCCTCCACGAAAGTTCTCCTTTGATGCTTCTTGTGGCTTCTAGAGGCTATGCTAGTGCATGCAAGCTCTGAGAGTTTCTACAGTAAGCTGAAAAGGCTCTGAGAATGGTCCCAGGCCATAAACTGTCTGATGGCCCAAGCCCAAGACAGGTAAAAAACAGAAATGACCATCATCAGTAGGCTGACCACAAAGAATGAATTATTTGGCGATTGTGACCCATGAAACAGGCAAAAAATATAAAACAACTCTTGGTTCTGTGTGGCTTTTTTCCAAGATGACAGAAAAGAACCTGTTATTTTAAAGTGTATGACACTTCACTGCTGATGCTTAACATTGAAATGTCTGTCCAATGACTGATTCATTACTGGAGGAACTTCCCACAACCATATTACCATTGTTGCTCTAAATGAAACAAGAAGGCAAACAGAAGCAAAGAGGAAGGACAGTTCACAGTATCTCCCCGGGGGCCAAATAAAGGAGCTAATGAGGTTGCTTTCATTGTGCTCCCAAAGGCATGAAGAAATAGCATTTCATGGGTCACTTGTTCATTGCAAGTAGTACCCAGGATGAAAGAGACAAACTAAGAAAAGTCTGACAAGATTCTCTCAATTAAATCAACATATACCTTGGTACTTGGTAAATTCAACTGAAGAGAGAAAGTAGTAAAAAATATTATTCAAAATTAAGAAATGAAAGTGTTTTAGTGCTTGATAATGCTACAAGAATGCAAATGGACAACAAATCCTTGCAGAAGATTCTGTATATAACCCTCTTCCCTTTCTTACCCAATGAGCCATCCCTTTAGTAATAAAGATTAAAAGAGAAAGAACAAAAATCAGTTTAGTAAAACTAGCCAACCTCAATCACATCTTCCAGTAGATGCAAACTATACCCTTCATCCCCCACCTCTGCAATGAAAGAAGAGAGATGAATTTTCTCAACTCTGGGACCAAACTTGGTTATCATCATTTCATTTGTTTCTTTTTGTTCTTTCTAGCTACACTGTTGTAGTAATTGCGCATACTGTTTTCTTGGTTCTGTTGGATTCCTCCAAAATCAGTCACACAAGTCTTCTCTGGACTCTCTGAATCCTTCCTATTTATTATTCGGAGCAATTTTTCATATTGTTGATAGTTTGCAATTCGTTTGAATGTTGTTCATATCCCCTCACTAATTACACAGTAGGAAAAGGTTCAAAAGATTTTATAGAGAAGAGACGGAGTATGCATACAGATTGGTAGTTGCTAATATCTTTCTCGATCATCTTTTTTGGGTAACAATATCACTCATGATCACCAATAATATCACCAATGACTCATTTTAGGGGGAAATTTTCCCTCTGAGATGTACTGAAATTAATATCTAGGAACAGCTGAACAAATGTGGTATAAAAATATAATGGAATATTATGTTATAAGAAACAATGAAGATGAAAGAGATCAGAAGATTTGTACAAACTGATAAACAGTGAAGAAGGAGAACAAAGAAAATAATGTGCATAATGACTACAATAAGGTAAATGAGATGAACACTAAAACAAAACTGAACACTGTAATTGCATTGGCTAATACTAGTCCCATGGAACAGATGAGGAAACCCTGTCTTCCAACCCTGCCTAGGCGCAGCTGGTGGCAATGAGTACCTGACCTAGAGTCAGGAAGACTGGAGTTCAAGTATGACTTCAGATACTAAGTATGTAATTCTGGGAAAGCCACTTCACCTCTATCTGCCTCAGTTTCATCAACTATAAAATGAGAATAATAATAGTATTTATCCTCCAGAGCTGTTGGGAGGATCAAATGAGATAATATTTGTAAAGAGCTAGGCACAGTGCCTGGTGTAGAGTAGGGCTTAACAAATGGGTGTTTCCTTCCCTTCAATGGAAAACTAAAAGACTATGGGTTTGATCACTGCTATTAGTTGGTCTGACTTGACTGCTTTTCTTTGCTATAAGGGAAGGCTCCTAGTTGAGGGTGGGAAGGTAAATAGAGAGGAAGGAGTACACTTGGAAATGAATATGATTTTTAAAAAACTTTTCTAAAAAAAGAAATAACTAATTGCTAATACATGACAAAACAAACAAACCATGAGAATGGTCTATCCAGTATAAGGGTATGCTTGATGAAATCATAAGAACGGTAAAACTATTTTCACAACAGAACACACCTTCATAATCTCAGACTTGATCAATAGGTACAGAGAACGTGAGATCTCATCTTTTTATTATTTGTTGGTTACGAAAAAGCAATGGACTCAGTCAAACAAAAAGAAGCCTCAAAGGCTCTCTTTCTATGAGTATCTTCTGTGCATATGTTAAGACTGCACCTTGACAGGTACAACCATGGAGATGTACAGAGGTGCTCTCAACAAAGTAGACATTGAAGGAGGCAAAAAATAGGACATACAGGCTCATAAAAGGGGTTCACTAGCACAATAGAGAATATTCTGGTCAGAGTCCAAATAGGAGAACGGATTTCTATAGATGGTGAGAGTCTCTTGTTTGAGAACAACATTGTGCTGATTGAAGGAAGCCCTTTTCCATATTATAGGGCTTCTTCAATGAGGTCTATGGTCACTTTAAAGAGATCAGCCTAGCAATTTACATAGGAAAAAACAACTGAAGGGTGAATGTAAATTGCCTAGATTATGACATACAGTTAGATAGGAAGCTCATTAGTACACACAGCTTGGGCAGGTACTACTGAAAAATAATTATTAGCTCCCAGAATTGAATAGGAAAAACAGAATCACCTGGATTCCATATAAGAAACTGGAGTGCTTTCAATGGAAATGTTATATGCCTGCAAACTATTGAGCCCAAGATGATTTCAGAAGAATCAAAATTATAGGTGACAAAACGGTAATGGAAAGATTCACGGTAGGTACATTATCAGCAATGACATATGCCAGAAGTGGCATAAAGCACATCAATATCATTTTGTTTTGTTTTTCTGTTGTTTTCAGTCACGTCTGATTCTTCATGATTCTATGGACCACAGCATACCAAAACTGTCCATGGGGTTTTCTTGGCAAAGATACTGGAGTGGTTTTCCATTTCCTTCTCCAGTTCATTTTACAGATGAGGAAACTGCGGCAAACAGGGTGAAGTGACTTGCCTGGGTCATACAGCTACTGTCTGAGGCCCCATTTGAACCTGGATCTTCCAGACTCCAGGTGCAATGTTCTATCCACTGCGCCACCTTGCTGCCCACATCAAGAACCTGTATAACTCTAAGAAAGATGTGTGCTCAGTATAGCAAGGGATTAGAGAGAGACAGCCTGAGTGCTGCTCTAATATCCGTGAAGTATTTAAAAAAAAAAAAAAAAAGGCTTCCAAAACACTGGATGAGAAAATCTATTGAGTACTGATGGAAAGTTACAATCATGACAGAAGGGTTACAACCAGCACAGATGTACCTCACCCAAAAGATAAGAAGTCAGAGCCATGGCAGTAGTCAGGCAAATAGAGGCTGACCTTTGTATTTAAATATTGAGATTTAGAAAGTGCTTTCCTTGCAATTCCCCTCTGAGTCTGTGTGAGACTGTCCCCATTTTATAGACAGGGAGGCTGCATGGCAGTGGGTAGAAGGTATCAGGAAGACTGGGTTCGAACTCCACCTCTGACACATTCACTTCATTTCTCTGAACCACAGCTTCCTCATCAATGATAAAGGGCGGGAGCTACACAGGCTAAAACCTCAGCTCTGAGACCCTAAAACTGCCTTCATATCGTTGAATTTTCCTATCAAGAAAGCAGGCTAGGGGCAGCTAGGTGGTGCGGTGAATAGAGCACTGGACCTGGTATCAAGAGCACTGTGTGACCCTGGCCAAGCTGCTTAAAACCCCAACTGCCTCCAAAAAAGGAAAGAAAGCAAGAAAGCAGGCTTTCTTCAGAGCCCAGAGAAGACATGTGAATAGCTCACATGGTTTAGAATAACTTCACATGTATTAAGCATACTGGGATGCACAGCTTTATTGTTGGAAGATGCTACAGAACAGGGAGAAGATAACAATCTTCAGCAATTCTGCATGTTCTTGGTGAAAACATATGGCTATAGAGTTCCTTTGCATCTTGAGCTTTTCTAGGTTCCTTTCTCGAAACTATGAGAGGTTAGGATGGTTTTGTTTGCCAATTCAACATTTTTTTTGGGGGGTGGGGGCTAGGCCATGGGGTTAAGTAACTTGCCCAGGGTCACACAGCTAGGAAGTATGTGTCTGAAGCCGCATTTGAACTCAGGTCCTCCTGACTCCAAGGCCAGTGCTCTATCCACTCTGCCACCTAGCTGCCCCCCAATTCAACATTTTTAAGTGCTTAGTGTGTGCTAAGGATAGTGATAGGCTCTTTAGATAGAAAAGAATGCACAGGATCACTTGCTAGTTGGGGTGAAAGAACTCTTTCTCCTTTGACATACATATTCATTCATTCAATAAACATTTATTAAGTGCTTACTGTGTGCCAGAAGACTGGAAAGGGAAGAGGAAGGGCTTGAATGCCAAACAGAGCATTCTGTATTTGCTTCTGGAGGCAACAGAGATCCACTGGAGTTTACTGCGTAGGGGGTTAACATGATCAGACGCCTGAGAAATAGCCAGAGTAAACACTCACAAGTATGGACAAGCCTTGATCAGAACCCAACTACTTAGAACCCTCAGTTGACCTGGCCTCTTTCTCTCTTTTCAACTTTACACATCTATGGTCCAGGTCTACCTGCTGTTTCTTACACATGGCGCTCCACCTACCCTCTGCTATCCCAACACCAGGAATGCTTCTTACTTCTGCCTCTCAGAATCCCTGGCTCATCTCAAGGGCCCTCTTCTCCGAGAGGCCTTTCCAGTGTCACCAGCAGCCAGTGACTTCCCTTTGTGTATGTATCTTATATACACCTACATATGTATATGTTGCCTTGCCCATTAGAATGCAAGCTCTTTTAGGGAAAGGGCTGTTTTTGCCATTTTTTTTTAAATCCCCAGACTTAGCACAATGCTGAGCGTATAGTAAGCCCTAATAAAAGCTTGTTGATTGAATAATCTGCTGTAAATCAAAAAATTTACAAAGCTACAACTATTGTCCACTCAGCTGAAAGCACCGTGCTGGATAAGTTTTACTCGGGATTTACTTATTACAAGCTAATGGTCAGGATTTCCTGTTTAAAAAAAAGCAAAAACAAAAAACTCTCATTATCAGAAATCAGATAGATGATCCAAAACAATGCTGTGACAGGATTTCCTATTTTTAAAAACCCCTGATAATCAGAAACCAGATGGTCCAAACGAATACACATGCAAGTTCCTCAGTTTTGCTGCATTCCTTTTAAAGCTCTTTATGTATATTTTAGGCACGAGGACATCTTAACTTCCTCTATCACCAACATCTCCAAAGCAAGGACTGGCTAAAAATTTTTGAAAGACTAAGAATAAAATCATCAGGCAGTCTAACAACAGCTGATGTCTCAGTTTCATTATCTGTAAGATGAGATTAGATGATCTCTAAGAACATTTTCAGTTTTAACATCCTATGATTCAAATGAGGATCTGTTCTAAAATAAATATATTTCCTATAATTCAACATCAGGGCTTCAAGGAGTTAACAGTCTCCAAATGAACTCTGATCTATCCAAAACATAAAGTCCGTTGATAAGGAAGATACTGACAACAGCTCTCCAGCATCTGAACCACCAGATGACTCAGTATCTTAAGAAAAAATTGAAGTACATTAGTCAGATTATGGAGACAAAAACATATGCAGTAATTATGACCCTGCAATTTCCCATATATACCAGCACGGAAATTAAAATTGCATTTTCAGTTAAAAAACTGCAATTAAAATTACCAGGAAGAAAAGAGTTAGCAGTGTAACTACAACTGTAGACATCTTAAATGTGGACGCTGTCTGGCTCTAACAAAAACTAGAAACAGGCGACGTAGGCACAACGTCTTCTGTTTATCCTATTATCAAACTCAAAGAACAAGAAATAAATTTTTGAGCATCATGGTTTCAATGAAGTGAAGGGAAATATAGTGAGTGTAGGGGGACAGGGAAACATGCAGAGGTTTGGGATGTGTGAACTTAGCCAGATGACAAATGAGCAAACAGTTAAGGTATTCTTTCTATTTCATCTCTGAACGGCATCACAGATTCTCTACAAAGAGCTGAAAAGGAGGACAGACACTTCAGGCAGAACTGCTGAGGGTTAAAAGTCAGAATAAGAGAAAAGTAAAAGGATCCTAGGATGGTAGTTGGCAAGAAAAAGCTGGGAGAAAAGAGTTCCCCATCCTCAAATTTGTCTTAAGTGAGAAAAAATAAGTTCCACTCATTTACCTGAATTAGTAACATTTATGCCTCTAGTATTGTTAATTAAGAAATGATAACAATGTTACTACTTGCTTGCCAATCTTCCCCAATGAGAACTAACTATGGGTAATATTTAAAATAGACCAGTCTAATAACTGTATCGGCACAGCTCTGTTTTACTATAACTTTAATCCCCCTGAGAAACAAAATCAGATATTAAAACCAAAGAACAAGAAATTAAATATACAGTATCAAAATGAGCAAGATTTAAATGTCAGAAGACCTAAGTCCAAGCCCCAGCTCTTTCACTTATTAGCTCTGTGATGTTGGCCAGTCCCTTAACCTAGCTGAACCTCAATTTCAACACCAGTAAAAACAGGGATAATATTTGCACTATAAACCTCACACGGTTGCTTTGAAACTGTAAAGCACTATATAAATGAGAGTTATTAGTAGCTTATCATAGCATCGTGTCACTAAAGTCATCTTCCAGTATCTCATCATGGCATGGAAGTGACCCTGAGTTTTCAAAGGCTAGGCTAGTGGAATACAAGCTCAAGGAGGTCTCTCAAATCCAGGGATCATATTTTTATTGTCCAAGGACTATTTTGGGCAAGTTTGGTGAGGTTTATTGCCCAAGAATATGAATTTTTTTTGCTACAGTAACTCCTGAGGACTATCTACTAAGTTGTGAGAGAGCTGTACTTTATGTATATTGAAATATATGAACCCTATAACAGGGCTTTGAGGTTAACTTGTATTACAGTCATCTCTAAATGCAACTGGGAAAATCAACTAGTGAGTTTATCAGCTTTAACTTTTTCGATTCACAGAATTTCTATCTACCACATACTGCTTCTTGTTTTGTAAACTACTAATTAAATGCAAAGCAAAGTTTGACACAGTTCTTTAAACTCCTGAACGAGGTAGTAAAAATAGCACTGATCTCTGGATCGGAAGACTCAGGTTTGAGACCAGGGTTCCAGCATATACAAAGTGGAGATAATACTTTATTTCCTTATGAGATTGTTATGAGGAAAGTTTCTTTTTTTGCAAATCTTAAAGCATTATAAATATGCTGTTAATATTAATTGGTAAATATAATCACTCAAGATCAATTACTACTAATGACTAGTCTAGGAATATAGCTCCAATCACTAAAACACATAAAAGTAATGTACCTACAAAGATGATGCCACTTGACCTGGTGTCGTTAAGGTGTATGCTTTTAAATTGTTGTGTTTTTTTCCCACATAGGGAATGGATTACATAATGAGGAAGTAAGACAAGTCACAAACATAACACCTCTAATTGTGGCTTGACATATACTCCTATGTCATTTGGAGTCAGTCACTAAACTTCTCTGTATATGAAATTCATTTCAAGAAACAGCTAATAAGACCAATGGAAACCAAATACTAGCTGCTGCTGTCTAATAGCTAGATTGATTAGGAAGAAATCTCTGAATCTTAAGCTGCCAAGGTAGATTAATAAGACAAATTGTACTCCTTGAATGTTGGGCTGCCAAGGGAAATTAATAAGACATGTTCAGTACTCTTCAGAAACAAACAAAAAACAAACCCATAGTCTCCGTATCCCTGGACACACTACCAGTTCTATGACTATGAAATTCACTGGGTGTTTTAAGTCATACAACCTTCACTTCACCTTAACTGACATTTAAGTTGAATTCCAATTGGTTCAGTACCATAGAGAATACAGAATCGGAAGCTAAACTATTGCACAAAACCTGAACCGAACAGAATGTAAAGGACAAATAGGGTGAAAAACTAGGTGACTGGTTAAACGAGGCAGCCCCCAGGACCAGACTCGAAGCCACAGCATCTAAGGGCCCAGGAAAGCAGGCTGTGGTGGTCAGAACCCTGGATTTGGAGTGAGAAAACTCGGGCTCCAAGTCCTGGATGATTCTGACACTTACTCCCGGTGTAACTTTGGCCTCGCCCCTTTCCTCCTCTGGGCCTCAGTTTCCCCACCCGTAAAATGAGGAATCTGACCTACCGACCAATGAGATGCGGTCAGCTCTAAATTAACCCTTACTGTGGCCCAGTGGGAAGGCCTCCTCCGGGACTTTCTCGAGGGGGGGACTCGGGGAAGGGGGTAGGGCGGAGCAGGCCGGGGAGAAGGGGGGTTGGGGAGGCGCCTCCCGGGTAGACGGCCAGGGTCTGGAGCTGGGCCGGGGGGCCCGGGCTGGCCCTCAGCGCTTCCACGGCCACACCCATTGTAGTCGGGGCGCAGGTAGGGACCCAGGCCCGCTCCCCTCGGGCCCCCGGCCACCCTCGGGCCCCCGGCCTAGCAGCCCTCGGCCCCCACTCACTGGCGTAGCTGATCCTCTGGATGTGGCCGCAGCAAGTATTGAAGATGCTGTCAAAGTCCCGGGGCTGGGGGCCCTGCGGGCCCGAAGGCCCCGCCGTCCGGTACACGTCTAGGGGCCCGTACGACATGGCGAGGGCTGCCTGGCCGGGCCGGGGTCGATCTGGACCGATCTCCAGCCGAAAGGGGACCCGCCGACCAGTGACAGGGAGGAGGAGGAGAAGGAGGAGGATAGAGCCGCGGTGGGAGAGGAGGAGACTGCTGCGTGCGCACCCGGGCCTGGCGCTGCGCGCATGCGCTCGATGCGCCCCGCCCTCCCGGCGGCCCACGTGACGCGACGTAAGAACGCGCGTTGGGGGCGGATGCCGGGAGAGGTTTACATTCTTAGCTTGTGGGGTCGTTATGGTTCCCGATTTTACTTTGCATAAAACAGAACTGGGGCCTCGTCAGGGAAGGGTCCATCACATCTATCCGATCCAGCACCATTCTTCCCTGAGAGCCCCGTGTGGGCAGCCCCCGCTCGCCCTCCCCCCATGTAAATATCTGTCTCTTCGTTTCCGTCCCAGAAACGGTGACCTCATTGTCGGGGAGGGGCTCTGCATTCCAGGGGTACCGGGCGGGGTGGAAGCCGCGGGCTGGAGTGGCTGCGGGTGTCACAGTGTGTGGGAAGGAGCCGAGTGACCGAGGACCAGTCACCCCCCTGGCCTGCAGTGGGGCAGGCGGAAATCCTCTTCGGATGCTTGCTGTGTGTGTGACGCGGGGCAGGGCACCAACCCCCACACCCCCTCCTCCCGTTGTTGTTCAGTTGGGGCGACTCTGGGGTTTTCTTGGCAGAGAGGCTGCAGTGGTTTGCCGTTTCCTTCTCCAGCTCGTTTTACAGATGAAGAACCGAGGCAAACAGGCTTGCCCAGGGTCATCCAGCTAGCACAAGTGTCTGAGGCTGGATTTGAACTCAGGAAGATGTTTTCCTGACTTCAGGCCCGGGGCTCTGAGCGCTGTGCCACCTCGCCGCCCTGGTAACATCCCTTATTAAATGATGGCCTCAGAGTGTAGACAGCCGAAGCCGCAGACTTTGGCTTGCAGAAATAGATACGCTGTTCTTGATTATAATACAGTTCTCTTTCAATGAACCTAGCCCAAGGCATCCACGTTATAAAAAAGCAACGCATCTAGGTAGTTAATGTAACCAAGGACACGAATTCTATAGGTGGATTAGGGATCGAATTGCACCTTGGTGCTGCAACATGGGAAATGGGGAAGTCGGTCCCCACCGCTTCAGTGAACAGTCAGCATCGTCCAGTGGAAAGTGCTAGATTTGGATTCACAAGTCACTCTGTGAGCCTCAGTTTTTTTATATGTAAAATGAAGAGGTTGGATTTGGTGACCTTTAAGATTCCTTCAGTTCCAAATCTGTATTCATTATACAGAATTACAAACCGTTGATCCTGTCAGGAAAGTTTGCTTCCCACTTTTTGCCCTGTTCCAGATGTCTCAGACACACTAGTAAATTTGGATTTCAAAACTGGAAAGAAACTTAGAGATCATCTAATCCCAGCAATTTTATTAAAAATTTTAGAGCATTTTTTTTTCTATTTTAAAAGAGTATATTTAGCTTATAGGATAGAAATTACTTGTCCAAGGTCACAAAGTACCAAAGATAGGACTAAAACCCAGGTCACCTAATTCAATTCTGCCATGTTGATGGAACCAAGTATGCATTTTGAAAGAGCCCAATATTAGAACAGGTTAAACATGAATATTGCAGGTCTCCCTGCCTTAAAATACATTCCCTACTATGCAAATGAGTTTACATAGGGTGGTTTGGGGATGTTGATTAAGTTCACACTAGAAGACCAAAGTCACAATGCCCATTATACTCTGATATAATAATAAGAGCTAGCATTTTTATATTTTATTTATTTTAACGTCTATTTTTAAAAATTTTGAGTTCCAAATTCCCTCCTTCCAGCCCTCCCCCACCCATTGAGAAGGCAAGTAATATGACATCAATTGTACACAAGAAATCTTGCAAAATATTTCCATATTGCCATGTTGCAAAAAAAAGTGAAAAAAATATGCATCAACCTACACTCCGTTCATCACTTCTCTCTCTCTAGAAGTGGATACCATCTTTCATCGTGAATCCTTAGGAATGCTCTTGAATCACTATTGATTAGAGTAGCTAAGTCTTTCAGGGTTGATCCCTGTTACAATGTTTATGTTATGTTATGTTATGGTATGTTATGTTATGGTGTATGATGTTTTCCTGGTTCCACTCACTTCACTTTAATAGCTAGCATATAGCACTTTAGCAAAACACTAAAGCAGGGGTGGGGAACCTGTGGCCCCAAGGCCACATGTAGCCTTCTAGGTCCTTGGGTGCGGCCTTTTGACCGAGTCCAAGTTTTACAGCAAAAATTCTTTTATTAAGGGGATTTGTTCTGTGAAGTTTAGATTGAGTCCAAGGGCCCACTTGAGCACCTAGAGGGCCAGATGTGGCCTCGAGGCCACAAGTTCCCCAACCTTGTCCGATTCTTTGCCACCACAAAAAAGAGCTGCTATAAATAAACATGTAGGTCCTTTCCCCTTTTTTAGGATCTCTTTGGAATACAGACCTAATAGTAGTATTGCTGGACCAAAAGGTACGGGCAATTTTATAGTCCTTTGGGCATAGTTTTTAGGGTTTTTTTGGAGACAATCTGTCAGTTTTTTCAATTGCAATTCCATTTTCTATGTTCAGAAGTTCTTGACAATTATCTCCTATTATTTTCTTCGTTATGGTGTTAAGGATTTCTGTCCTGTCATATTCTTCTGGAAGAGCTATGACCCTTAACAAATCCTGTCTTCAAGATCAGCGTTTTTGCTTACATAGTGAACATGTTTTCTTTTAATGTTATTTTTTGCCTCTCTTCTTATGTGTTGTCCTCCACTTCTTGTATCTGCACCCAACCTATTATTCTCTTTCATTTCTTTGGTGAGGCTCACCATTTTTTGTTCAAGTTTTTCTATTCTGTTCATTATTTTTGTTGTGCAGGACAAGAATGCTGCTCTCAATGTTCTCACTTCTCTTTTAAACCACTTAGGAACAGTGTGTTGTGGTTCCATGTTCTCCTCAGACTCTACAAGGTCTTCTGTCTTATCAAGTGTTGGATCATTTTATTTCATTTTGCAGTATTTATTCATAGATGCCTGAACTCTACTAGATCTGGAAGTCATATTTCCTTCTGTCATTAGTTTTTCCTGTTGATTTATCTGTTTATGTTCAAGGTCTTTGAGATCTCTTCTTTCTGAAATCTTTGGTACTTTCAGTCTCTCTCCATCCCCTTATTTTCCTTATCACTCACTTCCTGACTGCCTCCCTTCTGACGGTGGTTTCTTTGGGAGTGGAATCTCAAAGTGTGTCCGCCCCTTCCCACACTAGACAATTCAAGGTTCCCCAGCCTCTGCCCCAACTGACTTTTGCATGGTCAGAACTGGCCCCAGCTGGATGCTGTGCTATTTCCTTCAGGTTTGGTGGAATGCTTCACACACGTACACACACACATATACACAAACACAAACACACACACACACAGTGTCCTGTCCTGGTGACCTGTCTCATTTCCTCCATTCTGCAGTTTTCTGGCTCAATACCTGCAGTTCAGAGCCTGTTTTTCCCAACACCGGTAGTTCAGAGCTTTGCAGCACTGGTGCTTCTGGGTTGCAGTCCCCAGCAGGCTTTTGCTCCTGAAGGGCTGTGGCCAAGCTGGCTCTTGAGGCCTGAACAAACTTCTTATAGCACTGGAAAGAGGGAGCCGGGGACAGATTATATGAGTGAGTTCTGATATAAGCCTGTGTCGTGTCCTTGGGTCTGCTACTGCAGCCTCACTGCTGGAAGCACATAAGGTGGGGGAGGGTGCTGAGTGAGCTCAAGGTCGGTGAGCCTTAGTTCCTGGGTTTCAAGTTTTCCTATTTTTTACCTTCTTTGGGAATATGGGGGTCCTAGACTATGGCAACAGCTGAATTTGATTTATCTGGGGTGCATAATATCTGTTTTGGAGAGATTTAAGAGGTCATGGGAATCTGAGAAAATATCTAGTCCACCATTTTATTGCTCACATGACTCAGAAGTCCCCTGGCTTCCTTTAAGTCCCAACTAAAATTCCACCTTCTACAGGAAGCCCCAACTGACTTTTGCATGGTCACAACTGGCCCCAGCTGGATGCTGTGCTATTTCCTTCAAGTTTGGTGGAATGCTTCACACACGTACACACACACATGCACACACACTGTCCTGTCCTGGTGACCTAATTTCCTCCATTCTGCAGTTTTCTGGCCCAACACCTGCAGTTCAGAGCCTGTTTCCTAACTCCTCTAAAATCTAAAGGGTTCTAGATGGATGATTTCCCTCTTTTAATTATTCCCAATTAATCTTGGATATAACTTGTTTGTACATATTTGTGTTTGTTGTATCCCCCGCTAGACTGTGAGCTCCTTAAGGGCAGGGACTATTTTTTGCCTCTTTCTGAATCCCCAGCGTTTAGCACAAAGTGCTGGGTACCTAGTAGGTGTTTAATAAATGTCTGACTGCTAAATTCAATGGACTTTTCTCAGTTCTTACCCTAACTCTCTCTGCAGTCAACACTCCTATCCCTACTTCTTCCTGAATACTCTCCCTTCTCTTGGTTTCCGTCACATCGCTCTTTCCTAGTTCTTTATCTGATTAGTTCCTCTTGTACTTGTCTCCCTGACTGGAATGCAGACTCTTTGAGAATAGGGACTGCTTTGTTTGTTCTTTTCGGTATCCCCAGCACCCAGTACAGCATCTGACCCTTTAGCAGGCCTTTAATAAATGCTTGTGGGTTGTTCACTGCCCTCCTTCTGCCCCCTAAGTGTGAGTATCCCCCAAAGCTCAGTCCTAGTCCTCTTTTCTTCTCTTTTCATAATCTCCTTTATGGTTTCATCGATTCCAGTAGGTTGAATTATCACCTCTATGCAAATGATTCCCAAAGCTGGACTGCTATCAAGGATGAAACCTGCATCTCCAGTTGTCTGGGGGACATCTAGTCAGTAACTCAGAGACAACATGTCCAAAAGTGAATTCCATTATCTACCCTCCCATGACCCTTATTTCTTATGATTACTACTACGGTGCTCCAGCCACTCAGGCTCAAAAATAAAGTGTTTTCTAACTATTCCTTCTTCCTCACCCTTTTCCCCACCTCTACATTACAAGATGGGCCTAGGTAGACTCTGACAACCCTTCCAACTCAGAGTCTGTGAAGTCCTATTGATTTAAACTCCGTATTTCTTCAATCTTCTCCTCACTCACCTTTGTTCTCCCTACCTCTGACCTTTCCCTTCTAATTGATCCTTCACACAGTTGCTCTAAACCCTCTTATTAAGGTCTAGGTCTGATCATGTGTTTCTTCCTTGCTGAAAAACCTTCAGTAGTTCCCTATTAAAATAAAATACTGAATTCATTATAGGATCATAGAGTTATCACTAGTAGACCGCTAATTCCAGCCTCCTCATACACAAGGCCACACATAATACAGCTCCAAAACTTACTCTTCTACTCTTTTTTATGTATGTATTTGTTAAGGACAGTCCCTTTTCCTTGGGACTATATATTCACATAATGACCAAACAAGAAATGAATAGAAAAAAAACTGTATTTCAGTCAATATGAATTTTTACACTCTTACTTCTGTCAAAGTCTATACAAACCAAAACATTCCTGCATTTTGGAATTTCCATTATTACAAACATACAAAGAAACAATGGTGTTACTAAAAGTCACCTATTCAATTTCATGATAAAACAGCATCATGATTTTAAAAACCAAAATTTCAAATCCAGGGGCCCCCTCCCTCCCTTTTGAAATCTAAGGAAAGTTAGAAAATGTGTGAATTTGCTTCATATTAAATGTCAAGACTTTTAAAAAAAGATTTAGTACAAAACTAAGCTTGTCATTTTATGGTATCACACTTGATGTAACAATTTCTCAATTTTTAAGGTTTAAAAAACAGTATCTGTCACATTTTTTCAACCTTTTCTTTAAACTCAGAGCAAATATACCTGAAAAGTATTGTCTGACCTTCTTTATTTAAAGGTTCTGACTCAAAAATATACAAAACTAACTGGTACTGCTGGTCTCCCTTGTTTGGAAGGGAACTTAGCATTTCAAATGACAGCATCGCATGGACAACACACATAGTTTATTTATACTCCTTCTACATAAGGCAAAGAGATCCACTTCCAGATCTGGTTTTTTCCAATTTCGTTAATCTATCTGTGAGATTTCTGAGATGTCAACAGACCTGGAAACAGCTATAATATGAAGCCACCAGTGTACTGTATTCTTAACTGTAATACTCTGCTTCTAAGAAATGCAAGGAGGCTGAACTCACATCTATAATTGTGGTAGCTAGGACTCATTCATCTCTTGTGAGTGCGGCGCGCACACACACACACACACACACACACACACACACACACACATCCACACACACCCCCACACCCCCCCTCCATTGTTCTTACTTCAAATTCTGGCCTGGCATCTGATTAATTCTGTTGATGGTTGATGGATTGATGAGGCCAAGGTGATGGGTAACCTACAGTTACTTACCATGTTTCATGGCCCATACTGCAAACCTTAATCCCAGGCAGCTTTCTTTCAAAGGTAACAAAGGTGGGCCCTATTAACAGTATGCAAATGAAACTACAAATCCATCCCCACTATGGAACAAAATAACCCAAAGTGCATTACCTACTGAAGATAAGTCATTGAGTTATCTTGGACAACATACCGAGGATGGACTACATCTAAGAAACACATCTTTCCATTTTATTTCCATCAAAACTTGAGGATGGTATGTGTCTCTCTCTCTCTCTCACACACACACACACACACACACACACACACACTTACTCTCTCTCTCTCTCTCTCTCTCTCTCCCTCTCTCAGTGCTTCCTTATGACTCAAATAGCCCATCCTGAGATGCTTGTCTCATTTGAAGACATGCACTATTTGCAGCTTTTCCAATTCAGAATGTTCCTTGGCAATGATGTGATCTGACAACTGGTGTTGGGAAAGAAAGGGATTTAAAAAGCAAATAAGTGGCAGTGTGAAAGAGTTCAAAATTAATTACATAAAATGATTAGGAAAGTGAGGATGTCCAGTACAACCTGGACAAAACTTTCTGCCATTATCTAAAGAGACAGACTTTTGAAATCCCTGTTCCCTCCCAAAACTTCTCCTTAGATGCCCTTTTCTCAAGGGGTCCTAAAAAAAAAAAAAAGCACCTAATGCCACACTTCTGAATCTGACTGTTTCATTCACCTTAACCATCAACATTATATAACAACTAGGCATTAAACCAGATGAAACTGGCATCCTTTTCTGTAGCCTAAATGGAGATTGGGGTGGTTTTTCCAATAGTTATCACAGCTTTGTCACAAAGAGAACTAGGTGGTCTGAGTATTTCCCTTTCTCAAGAAAAAGGATTTCGGTTTTTGTTTTTTTAAATAAATAAACTTCTGTCTATATATAGTACAAAGTTCACAGAATACTGGGAAAAAAAAAGTATCCCCCGAAGCAGCAATTTTAACGGAGAGTGGAAACCTCCATTGTGTTTAAGTCCTGTTAGGGTGGCAGCTTCTGAGTTGGAAAGGTGGCAGTGATAATATTTACCCAAAGCCAAACTGTTTGCTCATGGGAATTGCAGGATGCAGGGGTGGGGAAAATAATTCCTTCTGCACAAACCAATGAGCAGTTACCACTATAAAAACAAAACAAAACAAAACCAAAAAGCAGTAGAAAAAAAATAGAGATATCCACTTAACCATGACACCCACCAGCATGCGATCCTAATGCAACACACCAGGTATTTCCACCCTGCCCATAGCCAGAGTATAAAGAGGGATGACTGTCACAAAAAGGAGATTCCCAGGGAAGCTTGCAGATCCCAGCATAGCCGTGCCTCCAGGCTAGCCCAAGACTCCATGTTGCTGCTGCTCAAAAAGTTCCCAGGCCATTTTTCACGGAGAAGTCATTGCTCCCGACTTCTCAGACTTTTTGCCCTTTGACAAAGCTGCTGCTTGCTTCAAAAGCTCTCGGTTTTTGGCCTGGAAATACAGTGCAAAGATGAGGTTTTAACAGATGGAGACACGTAACCTACATAGGACAGGAACTGCTGCAAAGGCAGAGGCACATGTGGGAAGAGTAAGAAGCAGGGGGGAAGGACAGAGAAAGCAAAGGAGTCAAAAAGCCACTAATGAGCACGTGTGGCCCCTGAAGGGAACGGAATCACCCTTAAACAAGCCTCATGATCATAAGGAACACCATCACCTTGCTGCACATGGAGTTATACATCCACAAACCAGAGACTGCTGTGTGGTAAATACTTTATAATCCTGATTATCTGAAATTATATTTAGCTTATATGTGGTCAAAGAAGGTACAAAATTATAAAATATATTTTTTGAATGAATTAAATCTGAAAAGGTCTAAGAGTAAGAGATACTTACAGATTTATAGATGATTTATCAAAACTATGAGAAAACAGTTTTCTAAGCCCTTGGTCCTTTAAAATATTGCCAGCTCTGTGTCTCTATTTTACCACATTAAAAGAAAATGCATCACCTGTAACTGCTCTGTTACTTCTTTGTGGGTCTTCTCCATCTGATTCATCTTGGCTCTCATCTGAGACTCCTGGTACTGCAGATCAGCTTTCAATTCAGTAATCTGAAGGGAGACAGAGCAGTCAAAGGGAATGCCTTTGCACTAAGGACTTGAATGACCTCTCAAAACAATCATCTTTAAATCCAGGGATTCCTCCACCTCAAAGTCCATATCTAAATCATCTAAAAACCAATGAACTGATTTTCCCTTTTTTTTTTTTAAATTTTAATTTATTTTGAATTATCAACAATTGATTTTCCTTTTCTTAAACATCTCTAGGAGATTACATCAGCTCCCTAAGTAATATGTTACTAACATAACACAATGTTATGTTAGTAACATATATAGAAATTAGAACATAGATAGAAATAGAATAGAAATAGAAAATTTCTATTTCATGTAGTTTGTATACAAAATCTAATTCTTTAGTTTTTTTAAGACCAACTTCAACCTTTCCTCATGGAAGTAATTTTCCTACACTGCATTTCAGAACTATTCTATAGAACCTCTTCAGTTGCTCCAAATCTCTCCCAATGAATGGTACTGAAACAAGACAGAAACATAATTACCATAATTAGAGGAAGAGTACTTTGCGGCTAGTTGCATTTAAAAACCCTCTTACTTAAAATAAAATCTTCTATCGCTCCTTTAGCTCTTAAATCGTTGATCCTAAGACTCCTACATATTTTTCTTTGGGGCTCGGACATTCAGTTGTATTCTTTTGCTCTTTAAATGCATTAACTTATATTTCTCCCTGCTGATATTCAATTTTTTGCCTGTTTCTCTGATTTATGAATCATTTTAAACTTCATTCCTAGCTTCTATTCTAAATGAGATGCTAGAAGCAGTGCTGGGCCTATGAAAGGCTGATGTTATTGACAAGATAGTAACCAACAGCCTCAGCAAGTTCAATTTCTAGCTAATAAAGAGAACATAGTTGAACCACCCACTTTCTCTTCCTAGCAAAAAATATATACTTTGGTTTAAAATAGTAGTGAATATATAGGCATAAAGAAGAATTTTATGAAGTGAGGACCACTCTCTACTATAATCTTCCAAATTAAGAAGCTGATTCCAAGACTTATATGAAGTGATGCAAAGTGAAATGAGCAAAACCAGAAGAACACTATACACAGTAACAGCAACACTGTGTGATGATCAATGACTTCGCTCTTCTCAGCAATACAATCACCCAAGACAATTATAAAGGACTCATGATGGAAAATGCCATCCACCTCCACATAAAAAAAAAAAACAGATGGACTCTGAATGCAGATAGAACCATACAATTTTCACTTTATTTTTTCGAGGTTTTTTTCCTTTTGTTCTGTTTATTCTTTCACAACTAAGACTAATCGGGATTACACACATATAACTGATATCAAATTGCTTATGGTTTTAGGAAGAGGGGAGGGAGAGGAGAAAAATTTGGAACTCAACATTTGGTAGAAATGAATGCTAACAATTACCTATACATGTAATTGGAAAAAATACTATTTTAAAAAAAAGAAGCCGATTCCAAATATCACACAAGAGCAAACTATGAAAGAAATGATAGAACAAAAGAGAGTGCAAAAAAAACTGGACACTTTTCACAAGATACCTATCTAGAAAGCAACCTTCCTATCCTCAAAGATGTGCTATATCATATGTATGTATCATACATAGGCACACGCAGACACACACACGCAGAAATGTCTGACCCAAACATTATACCTTCTTCTCTTTTTCCAGGATCATCTGGTCCTTCTGATGAAGCATCTTCTTCAGCGTGGCCACTTCCTCCTTGAGTTGGGCCATGATGACAAAGTGATCAGTGCCTGGAGAGTCCAGGGCCAAATCTGGTGAAAAGCTGCTTTTAAAAAAGAGGGAGAGCAAGAGATTAGAGGAATCTCCTGACTCCTCTGTTTGTGGTCCCTGGAGCCAGGCTCCACTTAGGGTCATTGAACAACTGAACATGGTACATCTGAACCATTCCAACAGCATACCTGCAATACTGCAGTCTTTTCCTTCACATTTAGTACTCACATAATGCCTCAGCAGCACTGCGGAGGTTTTGTGTCTGTGTTATTTTAAAGCTCTGGTTGACTTGACATATTAAAATGTGATTGTTTTGTTCTGAATGGAATGTCAGACTAGTTTCCTGAACAAATGACAATGTGGAGGACTCTGCATTAACTTCTCAGATGTAATCTCTCTGCACTTTAGAAAAGAAAGAGCTATAATTTGGTAGAACTGTTGGAACAGCTGCATTCTAACCCAGAGGCAATCCCATCTTAGAGTAATACATGAAAGGAGACTTGGTTAGGAGAAAAACTAGGTTTCCCCCAACGGTTAAGTAATTTAGCATTAAAGAGCTTTAACCATCTGGCTACTGTTTTATTCTGACTGTCAGACACAAAGGAAAAAGAGGGGAGAAGTGATATAACCCTAGGACCACATGCTGGTGTTTCCTCCTGGATTCCAGAGTAGGACGAGTCCAGAAGGTTCCATTTTGCCATAATGATAGCAGACTGTCCTTGCCACCTACTACCTGAGTGCACTGAACCTCTCCGGGCCTTAGTATAAGATGAAGGGGGGTCCGACCAAATGACCCCAATATCCTTTCCAGCTCTACATCTATGAATCTAGCATTCTATCTCCCCCACCTCTTCTCATCTATACAATTCCCAAATGAAACTCTAATTTCACCTAATTAGCCTTAAATTGGGATTAGTGAATTTAGTGAAGTAAACTCAGTGACATTAAAGCACATGCTCAAATGCAGGTGGTTTCCACCCATGCAAAAAAAAAAACAAACCATCAACAACAAAAACAAAACTAAAAACAAAAAACTGGAGACAGAGGTAGTTAAGATGTAAGAAGGGGTGAGCAGAAGCAGAACAGCCACTCCTTGTTACAATCACATGGTGAGACAAAGGGAAAAAACCAACGGGGCCAGAGAGTGGCCTGTGATGCTTGTGGGGAAGCAGCGGCTGGCATGCAGGGGCTAATTTGCAATGCCTCCTACAGATGAGGCAGAGCTAAGAGTGTGGCGCGACATGGGAGGATCCTGGCCCAGACACTGGGCCTTGGACCCTAAGGAGTAGCCTTTCTTTTTAGGAGAGATGGCTCTCCTCTCTAAGGAGAGCTTACAGAAAGGATCTACAGCTGAAGAAGGTAAAACAAGTAAAAGTGATGAAATAGTTCAAAATTATGTTGGTGACCTGGATTAGGAGAACTGTGGGACCCAGGGCTATCTCAGACACTGAGCAAGAGGACACTGTTTCTGCAAAGAATACCTTCAGGTTAGAGTATTTCTCCCCTGACCACCCCATCTTATCATGGCCCAATCAGTGGCAATTCTGGCAGCTCTAAACCCCAACCATCCTCCAGAATGAACACAGGCAGACTCAGCACAGAAGCTTTCCAGGAAGGGCCCAAAATATCAAAATGCACATATGTGGCATATACAGAAGAGAATTAATTGGAAGCCTCTTACTATAGTTTAGTCAAGCTCCATAATCCCATAGAGAGGCCGAGGACCAGGGATCTGAAAGTCAATCCTGATTCCAAAATTAACCATTTAACCCTGAACAAGAAACTCAACCTCTCTACAATGATGATAATAGCTAACATTTGTAAGAGCACTTTTAAGGTTTTGCAAAGTGCATTAACATTTATTTAATCCATAAAGCTGCTGGCTCTCTGTGTAAACAGATCATAAGACATTCATGGCTTTTCATTCTATTCAAGTATTAACAGCCTCATTTTAGATGAGGAAATAAGGCACAAAAGAGTGATCCAATGATCTGCCCTCAAATCAACAAGCACTTATTAAGCACCTACTCTATACCAAATACTGTGCCAGGTATGGAACTGAATCCAAGGTTTTCTGGTTCCATTAACCCAGACGAATGGAGAGACAGAAGGAGGAAAGGAGAATAATCAAATGAAAAGAAAGCTAGGACAAAAAATGTTTGTTTGAAAGAGTCAGTCCCAAGGCTGGCTACCAAATACTGACAGAATGTTACCTGTTGAGACCATTGTGACTTAAGAGAGTTAGACAAATGGGATTAAAAGCAACTGCTGGATTTGTTTCCTAGAGAAAAGAGTAGGAAGGAAACGAGGGTTTTTCCCTCCAAATTTGATATTTTTTGACACAATTTCAACAAGGCAAATCTGCAAAGAGGAGTGAAAGGAAGCAGTAAAGAAGGAAATTTTATAGGAAGTTGGAAAAGAAATTAAAGGCTAAGAAATCCTAAGAATGTGAAATTTCTGGTTAATGTAATTAATGAAATAATGGGGTTTACACAAGATCAAGCTATCAGATAAGGGAAATGTAAAGTTTCATGAGATTAGTGAAAAGGAAGGGACAAGAAAGAAAGTGGGAAGTTTCAGAAACTTGCATAAGATGAATACCAAAAATCAAAGGGGTGAAATATAAGGAAAGGATGAGCAAATTTTTTAAAAGTCAGAACAGCAAAGGAGGGAAGGTGTTATTAATGCACTGAAAATTAAGGAATTGTGGGGTAGTTGTAATAATTGATTGTTTAGAAATATAGGGACTAGAAGAGTTAGTTATGTACAGCAGAGGAGCTCAATAAATACACTGATTTGACTGTCACTGTTACAGAATGGTCAGAGAGACTATATTTTTAAAAAAGAAAACAGGAAGCAGAAAGAAGTAGTCCAAAGGGACTGAAGAGGGCTGGATAAGGAAAACTTATTTTTACTCATATTTAAGCTTAAAAATTTCCTGCTAAGAAGAAAAATTACAGTAAAGTGGAAAAGAAATGCATAAAGATTTGTAACACAGAAATCTTAGAATAGAATTGGTGTATTTTTTAAAACAATGTATATTTATAGGCATTTCCAAAATTCATAAAAAAAAAACAAACAAACAAACAAACTATGAGAAGGAAACATGTGAATAGCTCTTTAGAAGAAAGCTTCTTTGTAAAATCTGGAAAAATTGCTACTGATCCCTTAGTTGAGAGGGTATCTATTATAACACAGGACATTCTGAAATTTTGTGTTTCTTGTATTAAGTCTTACTGCTCACTAGGCAGGACAGTGTCCCACCAGAGAAAAGCAGACACCCTAGGTAACTGGTTTATAACTCGAACAGCAGTCAAAATGGAAAGGGATTAGTTTAGCTCTAACTGTGGAGCAGAATCTAAAGTAAGGCCAAAATAAAGTAATCCAAGAAACCCAAAATGACAGAGAATCAATCACTTTGCAGTAAACTTTACAGTACGCTGGATATTTTTTTTCAGGTAGTTTAACCTTATCCCAGTGAAGGATCTCACATAAGTGGCAGATAAGCTTTTTGGAAGGCCCTGGCCTTGGCCTCACTGCCTGGTTTTAGCAGCCTTCACTTTAAATCCTGCTGCCGCCGATGCTCACGCCTTCCAATGTTTCCTTGCAGGCCCGACCAGGCAAGCTGGAGGTGACGAGAAACAACTGCACTAGCCCCAGGATATTTGGGGCTTCTCCAGAACACTGAATCTGACTAGAAAGAAGAAATTCCTTACAGCTCATTCCCCCACTTAATTTGCACATTTAAATTAGACTTTTTCAACAAGTAGATTCAAGAAGTCCAGAACCAATGGGACCAGCTATCAGAAGAGCAGCTGTGAGGGATCTGAAATGAGCTGAAATGATGGCTTAATGGGTGATAAGTGAATTTAAAAGACCTTCTATCCCACTAAAATCAATAAAAGACAGCCCTGGAGAGCCTGCACGATGATCTGCTCCCGATTTCAGTCTACTCTGGAGGGAGATCCTTCAGGGGGACACTTTCCAGAACGGAGATAATTCCAAGGATTTAGGGGAAGAGCATGTCAGGTGATCTCACTTCAGGATGCCAGTGCCTGGAGGAACAGGATAATGGTTGGCACCAAGACTCTGTTGGGAAGCAGCCCACTGCACCAACACGGACGGGGCACTCTGGATATTAGGACAAAGCAGCTCGTAAGAGGAAGGAACGCTGAGAAGGAGAGAGGAAAGCGAGGAATAAAAATATGCATTTATACAAGTTTAAAATCAAATATATATCTACATATCTATTTCTATCTCATACTTTCCTTATACAGCTTCTGAACTGGTCACAGAAAGGTCTCACCTTTTCTTTCTGAACAGAAGAAGATGACATGAACTGAACCAGCCTTCACATTTACAATCTATTTTCCCTCTAACTTGCCTGCTCTGCCTATCAGACTAACAAGACTCATATACTACGGGGTGCTCCCAGTAGAGTCCACAATGAGAAGGCGGCCCACAGTTGTTCCCAACCTAGAACTACTCCTGCTACTGTGAAAGGCTATGCCTGATGGCCTACAGGATTTAAGGGCTAGAGGATCATTAAAACTGCTATAAATTCATTGAGGAGAACAGAACCATAGACAAATACCAACAAATGAAGGCAGTGATACAAGCACTTGTGTCTAGCAGCAAAACATTCTGAAACGTGCCCCTTTTGTAGAAACTGCACATGCATCTCATCACACACACACACACACACACACAGCTAGCTCACCTGTCTCCATTAGCTGTGATAGCATCAAACTTAGGTTTCTTCTTTGGAATTTCATTCTGAATTGAAGATGTAGACAGTGTTTTTTGGCTTTTAAACAACAAAAAGGGGAACACATTAGAAACAGATAAACAAAATGCTGAAGTTTCATTTCCAAACGTGACTACCACAAAAGGCCCAGGTTATAGTTATATAATGTGTGAACTCATTTTCATATTATTTAAGTGAATCATGCAAACAAATTGCTTTTCGGGGAGGCTAGGTGGTACAGTGGATAGAGCACCAGCCCTGGATTCAGGAGGACCTGAGTTCAAATCCAGCCTCAGACACATAACACTTACTAGCTGTGTGACCCTGGGCAAGTCACTTAACCCTCACTGCCCAACCAAAAAAACAGAAAAACAAAAAAACAACAAATTGCTTTTCAATTGCAGATCTTAGTTCCTAAGTGGCTGAATAGCTAAAATAGCAGCTTGCATTGACATGGTTCTTTACAGTTTAAAATAACAATAACCCACATTCCTACATTAGTTCTAACAAAGCACTTTCTCTAAAATGACCTGGGAAGTAGGTAGCCTAGGTATTGTTATCCCCATTTTGCACATGAGGGAAAAAACCGAGAAGGGTCAGGAGACTTGGCCAAAGTCATCCCTACCAATAAAACAGCAGAACCAGAACGCATTTTGTACACCAACCACATCATGGTGCCCTGCACAAACAACCTCAACATTAAATTTCTGGGCTGCATTAGTGGTCATGAAACTCAGGTCAATAAAGACTTGATCTTAATTAATTTGCTAGGCAAAGAGACCCATCACAGCATCAAAAACTGCTGCTCTATGGAAGTGAATGTTGAGAACTAAAAATAAATTAATTAATTTAAAAAAAAAAACCTGCTGCTCTAGAGACCTATGGGGGTTACCCTTATTCTGTTTCTGAAATCACCAAAAGCTGAAATATAGCTCAAACCTATCTCTGGTCTTCACTTAGTTTAATCATATACATATATTAACACAACCAAAGTTGCCATAGTCTAAAGAAGCCAACTTTGGACCATCTCTAGATATGGCAGCACAAGTGAAGCCCAACCCTATTTCGAGCTCTACATTCTATCTCTGAGAATTCAAAGCTAGCTAGAAGACAGACTCACCTAATGCTAAAGTATGGCATAAAGCAGGTTAAATATCCCCCAACCTCAATTGTTGCTCTGAGGTCCCCCATGCCCTTACTACAGTTAATTTCAACAAGTTTTAACTTCACTTTATTAGACTGCTTTAGATGCCAGGAAAAATGATGTGGAATAGTGGAAAGAACACTGGAGCTAGCATAAAGGATCTCGGTGAGTTCCAATCCCAGCTTTGCCACTGACTGTGTGACTCTGGCTAAGCCATTATATACTTCTCCTGGTCTCTTTTCTCGTTAATGAAATGTTCTTATTTATTATCTGAGGACCTAGCCTAATGGAACTCCTTAATCAGCATTTCCCATAATGTATTTTTAAAAATTTTTTATTAATTTATTTTGATTTATTAATGATTACTTTCATAAACTTTTGAGTTTAAAATTTTTCTCCACCTCCCTCCCCAAGAGGGTGCACAATCTGATATAGGCTATACATATACATTACTATTAAACATATTTTTACATTAGTCATGTTGTAAGGAAGAATTAGAACCAACAGGAGGAACCACAAGAAAGAGGAAACAAAACAGAAGAAAAAAAACAGCAAATAGTATGCTTTGATCTGCGTTCAAACTCCACAGTTCTTTCTTTGGATGTGGATAGCATTTTCCATCTTGAGACCTCTGGAGATGTCTTAGAACCTTGCATTGCTGAGAAGGGTTAATCTATCAATATTAATCATAGCACATCATGGCTGTTACCATGTACAATGCTCTCCTGGTTCTGCTCGCTTTACTCAGTCCTTCCAGGTTTTTCTGAGGTCTGCCCACTCATCATTTCTTATAGCACAATAGTATTCCACTACATTCATATACCACAATTTGTTCAGGCATTCCCCAATTGATGGGCATCCTGTCAATTTCCAATTCTTTGCCACCACAAAAAAAGCTGCTATAAATATTTTTGTATATGTGGGTCCCTTTTCCCATTCTTTGACCTATTTGGGATACAGCCCTGGAAGCGCTATTGCTGGGTCAAAGGGTATGGACATTTTTATAACCCTTTGGGTATAGTTCCAAATTGTTCTCCAAAATGGTTGGATTGTTTCACAACTCCACCAACAATGCATTAGTGTTCCATTTTTCTCACATCTTCTCCAACATTTACCATTTACCTGTTTTGTCATGTTGGCCAATCTGATAGGTGTGATGTGGTACCTCAGAGTTGTTTTGATTTGCATTTCTCTAATCAATAGTGATTTAGAGCATTTTTTCATATGACTATAGATGGCTTTAATTTCTTCATCTGAAAACTGCCTGTTCATATCCTTTGACCATTTATCGAGCGGGGAATGACTTGTATTCTTATAAATTTGACTTAGTTCTCTATATATTTTAGAAATGAGGCCCTTATCAGAGATAATAAAGATAATCCGTAAAAATTCTTTCCTAGTTTTCTGCTTCCCTCCTAATCTTGGCTGCACTGGCTTTGTTTGTGCAAAAACTTTTCAATTTAATATAATCAAAATGATCCATTTTGCATTTCATAATGTTCTCTATCTCCTGTTTGGTCATAAATTTTCCTGTTCTCCATAAATCTGACAGGTAAACTATTCCTTGCTCTCCCAATCTGTTTATAGTATCAGCCTTTATATCTAAATCATGAACCCATTTTGACTTTCTTTTGGTATATGGTGTGAGATTCTGGTCTACGCCTAGTTTTTGCTATACTCATTTCCAGTTTTCCCAGCAGTTTTTGTCAAATAGTGAGTTCTTATCCCAGAAGCTGGGGTCTTTGGATTTATCAAATAACAGATTACTATAGTCATTGACTACTGTGTCTTGCATACTTAATCTATTCCACTGATCCACCACTCTATTTCTTAGCCAATACCAAGCAGTTTTGATGATTGCTGCTTTATAATACAATTTAAGACCTGGAATGGCTAGACCACCTTCCCCTGCATTTCTTTTCATTAGTTCCCTTGATATTCCAGACCTTTTGTTCTTCCAAATGAATCTTGTTATTATTTTTTCTAACTCTATAAAATAATTTTTGGTAGTTTGACTGATATGGCACTGAATAAGTAAATTAGCTTAGACAGAATTGTCATTTTTATTATATGAGCTTGGCCTACCCATGAGCAACTGATGTTTTTTCCAATTATTTAGATGACTTTATTTGTGTGAAAAGTGTTTTGTAATTGTGTTCATATAGTTCCTCGGCTTGTTTCAGTAGGTAGACTCCTAAATATTTTATAATGTCTACAGTAACTTTAAATAGCATTTCCCATAATGTGCTGGATATTTTAAAAAGAAGTCTGTGATCAGAGTCACGACAGGACCTCTTTCTGATTGGTCCTCCAAGTGAAAAGGTCTGGAATGTGGTTCAGACATTTGCTTAAATGAAGAGTAAAACAAAGTTCTCTTGCCTCAAAAGACAAAATAAAAATAACAAAGCTTCCCCCATAAAGAGTAGTTAACTTTGGCTACAACCCTATTCATTCCAGGGGACTTAGCATCATCCAGTCTGGCTTTTCAGCTAGAAAGCTGGCAGTGGCAGTGGTGGCGGCAGCGGCTCTCTGCCTCACCTGTTAAAATGGCTCCCGGCGCTCAGCCGGCTGTACTGCTCCTTCTCTTGGTGGCCTGCTCTGGAAGAGCTGCTCAGGTGCTTCCGCTGCTCTCTGGTTTTCTGTAGGACTCGCTTGTACGATAACGTACACAGCCAACATAGCAACTTTCCATCCACCTGAAAGACCAAAACAAGTGAAAATGGAGATGCTTATATCTCTCTTTCTCCCCAACTCAGAAAACACAGGCTGGTGCTGAAATTTTCCAAAAGAGAAGACCTTGGGGCATGGGGGCTGGGGAGCAGAGAAGAACGTGACTGTAGTAACCATCACCTTCAAATCAGAGGGGTTATCAAGGAGAAACAGGGCGAGTGTGATTCTGCTTAGCCTTGAAAGACAAACCGAACCAGGAGCAATAGGTCTAAGCTGTGAAGAGGTAAACTCCTCTTGATTTAAGGAAAAGCTCCTTAACATTCTGAGCTATTGAGATATGGAATGAGTGGCCTTCATAGGGAATGAATTTCCTACCACAAGGGTCTTTTAGCCAAGGCTGCACGATCAATTGTTAAACATCATGTAGAGGGATTCTTTTTCAACTACAGCTTAGACTAGATCAGGAGGTCCATGGATAGATTCGAGGAGGGTCCATAAACTTGGAAGGAAAAAAAATTATATCTTTATTTTCACTAATCCTTGGTTTCCTTTAAAATCATTTGTATTTTATCTTATGCATTTAAAAAACATCATTTTGAGAAGGGGCCTATAGGTTTCACTGGGCTGCCAAAAAGGTTCAGAGACCCAAAACAGGGTAAGAACCCTGGACTGGATGGGTCCTGGGGTCCCTTCCAAATTCTGTGAGATTCTGTGACAAAAATGTCTCTGTGAAGCTAAGAAGGAAGTTAGGGAAGGGAGTGGGGAGGGGAAAAGAGGAAGGGGTGAAATACAGTCTATATAGCTCTTTCAATATCTCTGCTGTGTCACAGTGGTAAATTGGGTAAATTTCCAAAAGGAAAAATATCCCCTGAGTAAAGTATAACAGAGAGGAATGATCCCACATTAAGATATCTAATGCCTTTCCTCCCGACATGAGGGGAAAAGGAGGCATGATTATAAGCAATGTTTTACCTTAAGAACAGCACCAAATAAATGATGTTCAACAAAACCTTAAAAATATGAATCCATAAACGCAGCACAAGTGTAGGAAACACATTCAGTTAGGCTTAAGCCAAAATGGAAACCCAAGATCAGTTCTGATGGAGTTTTTTTCATTCTTTATCTAGCCTAGATCTCATTAAGGACTTTTCTTATGCTTTATCAAAAAACCTATGTGACCCAATGGAAACAGCCCAGGACAGAAGTCATGATGCTAGGTGTTCAATTCTTGCATTCTGCCACTTACTAGATACATAGGTGAGTCACTTTACCTTTTCTCATCTCAGTATTCCCTTCTATAAAATGGAAATATCATCTGCCTACCTCAGAGGCTTATGAGAACCAAATGAGATGATAAAGGTGAAAAGGCTTTGTACACAATAAAATTATATATAAAAATAATAATAGTTAATATTTAGATGGTATTTGAAGCTATCATTGGTATTGTCTTGCCAGTCCATTCAGTATGCCTTTTGTATTTTTTACTTTTAGCAAAGAAGAAAAGATCTGATTTTTCCAAATGTTAGCCCAAAGGTGTGATTAAAAAAAGTAAGGCTTTCTCTGGGAAACTTAACCTAGTAGCACAATGTAATTCAATAAATATATAGGGAACTGATGCAGAGGCAAGTAAGCAGCTCCAGGAAAATACACACAATGACAATGGAAATGGAAAGAAGAAACTGAACACTATAACTATAATGACCAAGCCTGGCCATCAGAAGAGCAGAGAATATGTGCTTCCCTCCATTCTCTGCACAGATGGAGAATGAATGGTCAGATATAGCTGATGTGTTAACTGATTTTTGAACTGCTTGTTTCCTCTTTCTTTTCTAATCTTCGTTACAAGAGATTCCTCTTGGGGTAAGAGAGGGAAAGATATATATTTGGAAATGAAAATGTAAAAAAAAAAAAAAGATGTTAATAAAAAGTACTTTAAATCCAGGGTACAATGTTGAACACTAGTGGGAAAGGTAGAGGACAGAATTATTAAAGTGCAATACTTCCGGAATGCATGCTTTCATAGGTGTGACCACTCCTTCTACTACACCTTTGTCAGCTGCTGTAACCAAAAATACTCATTGCCTAGTGGCCAATAGTGATGAGTTTCCCCATATTTCGTGAAGCTAAACGCTGGGTGATAGACAAGAGTCCAGTCCGAGCCCCTCCCTCTGAGACTCCCCAGCTTAGTAGGCCTTGTCAGAACTTGTACTAATGTACCCTAGAGTAGCCTTTGAGAATTCATAGTCACATCCACGTCCTTATGAGGCAGCAGAGTAGGCTCTACTACAGGATTAGTGGAGAACAAAGAACAAATAAGACATTTAATTCTGTCCTGATGGAAATTTCTGCACTCATGGAATTTATAATCCAAAATCCACTGAAAGAATGAAATGTTTAAAAAAAAAATGGATCTTCCCTTCTAACTCATTTAAAAAGAGGGCCTACTCTCCATTAAAGTAATACCTAGTAAATATCCAATTACCCATCAAGACAAAACTAACTGGGTAGATGATCCTATGCATGAACTTGAAAAAAACCAGGTCATCAAATTTACCTTGGTCACAAGAAGTTGGCAAAAATGTTAAATAATATATCCCGTAAAACTTGATAATTCTGAATAATAATAATTATTCCTGACTTGTTTTCTTTAACAAAAGCACATGGGGGAAAAAAAAGACTCACCTTCTTCCTGTCATCTTTCCTGTCAAAGGCACACTGTTGTTTGCACTGTTCACAAGAGTATGGTGGTCCATACTTCTTCTCTGAGTTTGTACAGCGCTGACATTTATTGCCAATAAATGCTGCAATGATGTTGCAATACTGACAAGGCTTGGGCTTAAAAAGAAGAGAGAAGGGTTAGATAAAAGCTTAGTACAACAGCTACATAACAATAAAAGTGTGTTGCTTTTTACACAGGAATGGTGGATTTTTTAGCTTGTCCTGCCCTCTCCCACTTTGAGGCCATTGTGTATGCTCTGACCAACGGTGGCTCATTCTCCACCTAATGAAGTCCTTCTCTTCTTTCAAGGCCCTGCACAGTTATCACCTCTTCCATATCCTGATCCTTTATATCCAAGGGATCCCTCAATTTCTTGAATTTCTCAGGCTACTCTGACCTCTCCTACACATGCCATCATTTTCTAATGTTCATCTGACTTAGTGTCTCACATCCCTACTATATCATAAGTGTCTGAAGAGCACAACTATGATTTTTCATCTTTATATCACTAACACCAGTGTCTTTGCATGTAATAAGCACTCAAAAAGATATCTGTTCAACTGGAAAAATACGTCCACTTTTCTGCGCAATGTACTTCAAAGTGCTAAAAAGAAATCAACAGAACCAGTCCTCTGTAGAAAGCAACAAATTCTTTCAAATTTCTGAAAAAAAAAAACAAAACATAACATCTTTTGCTTTGTGGTGCCCAAAAATTCTGTGTGTTTAGTTGAAAACTGAACTAAAATGATCATTCATGAGGTTAAATAAGTTTAACCATTTACTCTACAAGGCAGTTGATTCAGCTGGTTCCTGCTCTTCAAAGAGCTGCTAAAGCCAGGCTTAAGGTTCGTGGCAGGCGAGTTTTAAAGGACCTCACAGATGAATACAGAGAAGCATGGAAAGACTTCTAAGAACTCAGGCCAAATGAGGACAAGCAAAGCCAGGAAGAATAGATACTATACACAATGACTAATGATAAAATTGGAAGGAACAATGACGACAACAACAGAAACCAAGCAAACGCTGTACTTGTAATCGTACAAGCACACACGGCCCTGCAGAAGAGCTGAGGAAATGCCTCCCCCTTCCTCGGCAGAGGTCACCGACATGGGCAGGGGAACACTGCAGCCCCCGGTCAACGAGGGTGACAAGTAGGCCAGCCTGGTGGGACTGACCTCCTCCCCCTCATTACAGCTATGGCCCTCCTAGGGAAAGGATCTATTTGGAAATGAAGGCAATGTAAAAACAAAAGTTACCACTAAAGCATTTTAAAAAAAGTAACTCTTGAGGGAAGTCTACTTACTGTTCCATACAACTTTACATTCTGAGCACATTTCTTGCATATCGTATTGGTCTTACTGTTAAGGGAAAAACACATAAAGGTCTTCATAAAGAAAAATTGTTTTACCTAGAGAAATAATCGATCCCTAAAGAATGGCAAATTGCCTTTCAAAGAGCATTTTAGTGATAATATTCATGTCAACTGAAATATTACTGTGTGGTCAGTAACTCTGCTAATACTCCGCTACCTACAGAATACAGAGCTGTGAAAATAAATCATTTAATAAAATTACTTCAGGTAGAGGCTATACTTTCATTTCTGGCAACTGGGGGCAATTTTATTTTTGGGGGGAGGAGGATGTCAATCAAGAATCTGGCAGATATGGAGACTAAATTATTTAGTAGTTGCTAGTATTTCCAATACCACCAAACAGTATAACTGGTAACTTCTGTTATAGACTGGGTCAGCAAAAAATATGAAATCAGAACTGGAAGGTCTACAAGTGAATTATTAGTAGGAAAAAAAAATCCTCAATAAACAACAAAGAATTTTGAGGTTTGAAATTAAGATACATTAGGAGAAGTATGCAGGACAAATTTAGAAGGCTTTACTCAACTGCTATTTCATATTTTCTTTTATAAGCAAAGGCATAAGAAAATCACAAATGTGGAAGAAAATTGTTGAAGCTGTGATTTTAATATTTGTCTACAGCTTGTGCAATAGTTCATTTTCCATAAAGTCTAAGCTCATGAAAAAAGTAAGTGTTCCCTCATACCCTTTTTGAAATTCTAAGGGCCATAATACAAACCAAATGTGCCTATGAGCTAATGATCCAGGTTTGCAAAAATGATCAGATTCCCCTCCTAGGCCCATTGACTTCAGGGAAGTTTCGGCCTAATGTCGCATGCAACTGGAAACAATATTTAGAACAATCCCATGGCTCTAAGAGAATATAAAAATATTAACACCCCAATATATTCTAAAATGTTATGACTAAATATCTTCCCAGGCTAACTGTAAAAGAGAAATACCACAGAGCTTTAAACTGATCTTTTGAAAGAAAGAAAAGAAAGGAAATCTAAACAAGATTGAAAAAATTACTTGTCTAAAATATTTTCCAGAGCAATTATCTTCTATTTCTGAAGTATAAGTTAACTTGTTAGAATTCAAATGAGGACCTCTGAGGAGGTATTGCCAATAGCTCCTCATTTTTATGTTGCTTTGAGGTTTATAAGGAGTTTTGCTAACAATATCTGTACCAGGCAGGTAGTGGAAATATTTGATCATCCTCATTTTACAGATAAGCAAACAAGCTCAGAGAACTGAAGAGAGGCAAGGTCACACATTTAGTAAGTGCTTGAGGCCCAACTCTTGAGGTACCCCAGTATAAGAGATAGCTCTTGCTGGCAGATATGAATCTCTTCATTCAAACAGCTTTTCAATTACACATAAGCCTATCACCAAAACTCTTTATTCCCATTATATTCAAAATTATAAGCTTGCACATGCTAACACTTAGAAAACAAGAAAGAAAAAAGGAACGTTTGCTAAGTGTGACAAGAACCCTGACCTGAAGGCTGAATGCTGAGGTTCTACATGAATTAGTCAACTGGCCTTGCTGAGAAGGCTGATCTGCAAGGGAAGGCCCAGAGGGTTGCTCACACTGACAAGCTCTTTGTTGATTCTAGTAAGCTGTCAGGTAATATTCACTTCTTAATGAGGTGATATAAGTGAAGCAGGAATATAAGTTTCACACGTGGTCAGAGATAGTAACTGGAACTTAGAACAAGACTGCCATGTTTCCCAAAGTACCTCATTTCCTCTTTGTAATGCAGAGATAGAAGGCTCAAGAGAACAGTATTTTTAAAAAGGTAAGTCACAATAATGAAATGGCCAGGGGCTAAAAAATAAGCAGCATGAGTAAGAAGTTAAGCATTTTAAGAGTACAATGGTTTCTTCTAGGAGGAAAGATGTTTCTAAAAAAGACAAGAGAAAAACCACTATCAATGGAAACTTTACCTTTCCTGCTGGAATTCAGTCCGACAGTAGGTGCATTTAACCATAGGATGGGCAATACGACACTCCTGTAACAAAATACAATTGTTAAAATTGGGTGTTAAAAACTTATTAACAAAAACCACAAATGGAGACCACACTGCATGCTGGAAAGAACCCTAGAAATTATTTGTGTAACTTTGGCAAGTCATTTACTTCTACCTCAGTCTAAGGTAATGCAAAATGGGGAGGATGAGTTCTGAGATCTCTGTCCATTCCTGAGAGACCATACCAGATAGAGAAGAAAGAGCACAGGATTTGGAACCAGGGAACCGAGGTTTAAATAATGGCTCTGCTACTTGCTACACATATACTTAGGCTAGTTCCTCACCTCTCTGGGCACCAGTTTCTCAGTAAACAAGCATTTGTTAAGCATCTACTATGTGCCAGGTACATAGTAAGGAAAGGCAAAAACAAGGTTCCTGTTCTCAAGGAGCTCGCAGTCCAGAGGGGAGAAATCATGTAAATGACTATGCACATATTAGATATATACAGGGTAAATGGAAAGTGATCTCAGAAGGGGAACCAGGAAAGGCATCCCGGAGAAAGTGGAGTTTGAGCTCAGCCTTGAAGGAATGGAGAAGGGAACGAGGGACATTCCCAGGGGGGTCTAGAATGAGGAAAATTGAGTGTTGTGTCTAAGGAACAGCAAGTAAGCCAGTGTAACTGGATAGAAGAGTATGTGGAAGGGAGGAGTGTAAAAAGACTATAAAGGTAGGAAGGAACCAGGTTATGAAGGGTTTTAAATGCCAGAGGATTTTATAATTGATTCTGGAGGATCTTGGGGTTGGGGGTGACATGGTCAGATCATCTGTAAAGTGAGAAGGCTGGACTAGGTAATCTCTAAGGATAATAATCCAAAATGCATACATATACCTATTTCTTGGAACCCAAATAGATGAGACCACAAGAGACACTCAATTACCAAAGTTCTCCAGATAGCTAATAAACACTGGCAGAAGGAAGATGCCTCACTCTCAGCAGTAATACATAAAAAACTCACTGCCAAATAAGAAAGATAGATTATTGCTTACTTTAGAATATTTAATGTGTCATACTCCAGAAATAGTCACCCAGATACCTGCTTGGCTAGGTGACTTATTAATATGATGTCACTTCTCTATGCTCAATTCACCTGAAAACTGGGGACAATGCTGCCTGATGGGAAATCTTGACATAAAAGTAATGCAAGTCTAAAAAAATTACCAGCAACTGGTCCAAGTCAGAGGATCAGCAAGTTAGAAGGGCAAGGAACCTTAGATAAACAATCTTTTGTGATCTCCTCATCTTAGAGATGTGGAAATTAAGACCAAGAGAGATGAAGCAATTGCCCAAGCACTACAGGATTTAGAGCTGGAAGGGACCTTAAAGATTATTTAGGCCAGGCCAGACCCCACAACTAAGGAAAGTGAGGCCCTAAGGGGTTGATAATTTGCCAGACTCACCAAAGTATTTAAGTTGTAAAGGTCAGATTCAAATCTAATTCCTCTGCTCCCAAATCCAATGCTTTTCCCACTACACCACTTATACCAGAAAGCAGCAGTGAAATGAGACAGAATGCTCATTTTGAGGCTGAAAATCTTTTGACTTCTTCCACTTGTCTTGCTTTTCGGCCAAAAACCTATTCAATGTTGCCTCTAGGATGAGTGGCGTAGCGACGCTTCTTTGAATTCCTATTAACAACAGTACAAATAACGATCAACAGCTAATATCTACAGAAGTGCTTTAACGTTTACAAAGCACTTTATTCACCTGTTGACGTGAGGCAGAAGCTATTTTTATTCCTGAATTATAAAGAAGAGAACAGAGGCTCGGGGTCACACTGCTGGGAAGGATCTTCCTGACTCCACTTCAGTCCCTCACTGACTCACAAGTCCTTAGGCATCATCAGCTCCTCCCAGAAGACCACCAACCCCTTCCCCTCGGAAAAGGGGTGATTCCTGCCCCTCCCTTAGGAGGCGGCGGGGCCAGAGACGAGCGCGCTGAACTTGCAATCAGGAAGACCTGGGCTCGCGTCCTGTCACTTGCCAGCGGGGGAAGCCCGGACAAGTCCCTCCACCTCTCTGGGCCTCAGTTTCCCCAGAGGCACAACGAGGGAGCTGACCTCCATCCCTTCCAGCTCTATTCACGCAGACGATCCTCGGACGCCAGCAGCGGGCCGCCCGCGAAGAGATCGAGATGGGCTGGTGCCCTGCCCCCCAGGCCGGGCCGTGGAACCAGCCCCGGGCCGTTGCTAAGCACCGGAGGAAGCCGCGGGCGGGCTGGCCCTCGGGGGCCTCGGGGAAGCCCCACGGGGGCGCGGCAGGGCGGAAGCCGGGCCGGGGTGTCCGCACCTTTTGTTTCCGCCCCCTCTCCCCACTGCCCCGGCGCCGGGCGCGAGCTGGAGGAACCACCGGCCCCCGTCAACACCCGCTGCGCGGGCAGCCAACGGCCACCGCCCCCTCGCGGCCGCCCAGCCCCGCCCCGGTCCGGACGTCCCGCCGCCCGCCGCCGCTCACCTTGCACAGCTGCTGCCCCTGGGACAGCGCCTCGAAGGGGAAGCGCTGGTGGCATTTGGTGCAGGCGTAGAGCGCCGCCATGTCCCGCTCCGGGCCTCAGGCCCTAGCCGCGCTCCGAGCTCGCCCCGCCTCGAGCTTAGCTTCTCACCCTGACAGATTCAGCCCTAACCTGTAGCCACCCGAGGCGGTGGCGGCACCAGCGGGGAGGGGAGGGGCGGGGCGGGCGTGATGGCGTTTCCCGCCCACTCATTGGCCGGACCCGACGTCCATCCCAACAGGAGAGGCGGAGTCTGGAGGCTTGGGAAGTTTCGATTGGACCGACCGGACAGACGCCATAGGTGACGCAACGAAACCGCGGTTATGTAAAAGCCTGGGTCACGCGGGAGGGCGGTCGAGAGGGGCGGGGCCCACGGTGGAAGGTTTCGCTCTGCTCCTGCGAGCTTTAAGCGTCTGGGCTGCGCCTACGCCCTTTTCACTGCCTTCTTTTCTGCCTGCCCACTCCCCACAGTTGCCACCCATCCCTGGGGGGTGGGGGGGTGGACAAAAAAATACAAACAAACAAACCTTCAAGTCTCGCGAGAGATTTCTGCCCTGGCTCCCAGGGAAGTTGAAAGGCGTTGCGCGAGTGCCGCACCTCCTCCAAGGAAAGGGGCGGGGTTTGATGGGAGGCGTGAAGATGGGCACGAGGGGGCGGGGCCTGGGAGGGAGAGGGGAGGGGTGGAGCTCTAGAAGAGAGGGAGGTAACTAGGGGGCAGGGGAGGGAGGAGGGGTAGAGACAGAGCCCAGGCAGGGAAAAGGAGGAGCTGTAGCATCCTTGCAAGAGTCTGTGGCCTAGCGTCCTGGCGTAGAACTTGCCACTGGACCCAGATGGCCCTGAAGGAGAAAGTGGGGCTGTTGACTTTGCACAACCCTCCGTCACTTACGCCCAATTCACTTGGACGTCTGTTGGTTCATTCTCTGCTGCCTATAAACATGCCCATATCGCTTCTCCGTTCTCACTTGATTCTGCCATCCCTACTAAGTATCGTCGTACTACTCTTCTGCCCTTTGTAGCTAAACCTCAGTAGGCACCTCCACTTTCTCTCCTCTCACTCTCTTCTTGACCCCTTACAATCTGGCTGCTGACTTTATCATACCACTGAAACTGCTCTCTCCAAAGTTACCAGTGATCTCTTTATTCTGGCCTTTTCCATCCTCATTCTCCTTGACCTCTCTGCAGCCTCTGACACTATTGATCACTCTCTCCTCCCTGATATTCTCTTCTCTCTAGGTTTTTGGGACACCGCTCTCTTCTGCTCTTTCTCCTACCTATCTGACCATTCCTCCTTAGTTTCCTTTGCTAGATCCTCTTCCAGATCATGCCCTCTGACTTTAGGTGTGACTCAGGGTTCTGTCCTGGGCCCTCTTCTCTTCTTCTGTACCCCTTTACTTGATCTCATCAGCTCCCATGGATTTAATTACCACCTTCACACTGATGATTCTCACATCTACCTTAACTCTCCCAATCTCTCTGCTGACCTCCAATCTCACATCTCTAACTGACTTTCAGATATCTCCATCGATGTCCAGTAGACATCTGAAACTAAGAACGTCCAAAACAGAACTCATTATCTTTCTTCCTAAACCCCTCCCCTGACCCCCACCTTCCCTATTACGATAACAGGCAACACTGTCCTCCCAGCCCCTCAGGTTAAAAACCTAAGAGTCATCCTGGACTCCTCACTATCTCTCACCCCACATTTCCAAGCTATTGCCAAGGCCTGCTGATTTCATCTTTGCAACATTTCTTGAATATGTCCCCTTCTCTCTCCAGGCACTGCCACCACCTTGGTGCAGGCCCTTATCACCTCATGCCTCAATTAGTGCAATACGCGGCTTGTGGGTCTGCCTGCCTCAAGTCTCTCCCCACTGTAATCTAGTCTCCATTCAGCACTATAAAACACAAATGTTACCGTGTCACCCCATAAACTCTAGTCGCTCCATATTGCCTCCAGGGCCAAATACAAAATGCTCTGTTTGCCATTCAAAGCCCTTTATAACCTAGTCTCCTCCTGCCTTTCCAGTCTTCTTATATGTTACTCCCAACACCTACTCTTCAATACCATGACACTGGCCTCCTGGCTATTCATGAACAAGACCATCTGTCTCTCTGCTCTAAGTGGTCTCTCGTAACCTGGATCACTTTCCCTCTTCTACTCCAACTACTGACCTCCCTGGCTTCCTTTGAAGTTCCAACTGAAATCCCACCTTCTACGGGAAGCTTTCCTCAATTCCAGTGCCTTCCTGCTGTTAATTATTTCCTATTTATCCTGTGTAGCTTGGGGTGTATGTGTGTGTGTGTGTGCGTGTATGTTTGTATGCTATTGATATGTCATCAAGAAAAATGTTAAGGAGCATAGATTCCTGAGGAACTCCACCAAAGACCTTTCAAGTTGATCATTGATGACTACTCTGGGTCTGGCAAATTAACCAATTTTAAACCCACCTAATTGTACAAATATCTAAGCCCCATCCCTGTATTTTGTTCACAAGAATAATATGAGGGACTTTGTCAGGTGCCTTACTAAAAGCTAGGTAAACATCTTCTGCAGAATTCCCATCATCTAACAATCTTGGAACCCTCTCAAAAAAAGCACATGAAGTTAGCACAGGTTTGACCCTGTCACTCTCTTGCTCAGGAGGCTGACTCAAGACAAAGTATAAACTTCTCTGACATTCTTTATAATATGACTCCAATCTATTTTTTGGGAATGATTTTCAGTTACTTCCACTCCCGTACTATATACTCCAACCCAACCGGCCTTCCTGATGTGCCCCATCCATGACACCTCCTCACCCCTCCACGCCGCTGCATGAGCCACCCTCCAAGTCTGGAATTTTCTCTCTTCTTACATCTTCCCCTTAGAATCCCTTGTTGTTCTTGTTCAATTGATGGTTGCTGTTGTGTCCGACTCTTGGGGTTTTCTTGGCAAAGAGACTGGAGTAATTAGCCATTTCCTTCTCCAGCTCATTTTACATGTGAGGAAACTGAGGCAAACGACTTGCCCAGGGTCACACATCTTGTAAGTGTCTCAGAAAGATGAGTCTTCCCGATTCCAAGCCCTGGTGCTCTGTCCACTTTGCCACCTCATTGCCCAATCAGAATCCCTAGCTTCCTTCAGAGTTCCCCTCCTATGCCACCTCCTAGAGGAGGCCCTGATTGATTTTTAGTGTTCTTCCACCCCAAAAATTACTTTTCAATTTTTCTTTCTATTTCTAGGACCCAGCACAGCACTATAGGACCATAGTAAGCCCTTAATAAATGCCTGTTGAATTGAAATTAATTGAAACCATGCCTGTTGTTGGTGAAATTGTTAGCTCTTTGTAATCTCTGCCTTTTTTCCCCCACATATTCATTAACTATCCCTTTCCTCACATACTCAAAATCTTTTCTAGGAATCTAAGTGAAGCTTACTGGCCTGTGGTTTGCAGATGTCATTCCCTGCCCCCCACCCCACTTTTTTAAAATGAAGAATTAATAAAATATTTGCTCTTCAGTTTTGAGGCACCTGTCCCATCCTCTGTGAACTTTCTGAGATCACTGACAGTAGCTTAGCAACCATATCCAACATTTCATTCAGTATGATGATGTGAAGTAGTTTATGTGGTGATTTGACCTTAACAAAAGTCTGTTAAATAAATGAATTGATCTGTAATATGTAGCTAATAAGTTTTACCATCTGCCATGCAGAGCTGTTGTGAGGAACCTGCTTAGTGAGCTCTTAAGTCATATCCATGAAGCACCTAGGCTCCCCTGACCCCTACATATGGGCCCCCAGAAAGGCCCAAGGTTTGAGGCTCTTCTTGGCTCAACATAAAACCAAACCCTCAGTGTGTTTATTTTTTACGAGGCCAACCAGAGGGCCTATCAGTTTAAAACAAAAGGCATTTAATGTAATCGAATGGCATGATAAATGACAAGAAATATTCCCTCCTCTTTCTCCACCATTCGAAACCCACATATCAGTGGACAAGGGCCACATTCTCCCACATCATGGGGAGGGAAAACATGAAACCAGATACACCCCTCTGGGAATTAACTTCCCAATTTGGCATTTACAGTTTTATAAATTGGGTTCCTAAGGGGTTGACTACAGTGTCAGACTCTTTGGGTCTGTACCCGTAAAATTATAGCTCAGGACACCCCCACCAGTTTGTTTACCTTTCATACAGCTTAAAGTAAAATCTAATAGAGCTTAAAAAGAGCAGTAGCTGTAAAACACTGCTCCCCATAAACCTGGGAGCTCTCTCCCCAAATATATCTCTAGAAAGAGTGGGCATTTGCTCACTGTGGTAGTGAGATGCTCATAGGGGACACATAGCCAAGGTAGTTCATATCTCCCATAGCGCCAGGCCCCAGCATCCCTCCCCTTCTTGTGGTGCACACTTGCTGTTCTATCCTGGACACAGCATCTTTGTTGGATGGATCAGTTCAGCTGGACTCCCTGGACCAGCTTCTTGCCTTAGCCCAGATTTCTACTGCCAGGGTTAGTCTTGACTTGAACCCTGCCATAGTCAGCCAGAAGTCACACTCATTGAAGGTGCTTCCTTCTCCCGATTCTGTCTGTCTGTACTTCCTGCTGGGTGCACTGGGCACATCCCACTGGCTGAGCAGCTCTGCTGCAAGGTACCATGGTCAACGGTGAAAAAATTCCCTCCCTTCAACCCCCAAATGCCATCTGGTAAAGGCTCAGGGATCCCACTTCCCAAATCTGCTCCTTGCCTTGAACACACCTTGGCTACTTCCAGGGCTGGCAGGCTTAGCTTTTTCAACCCCACCAGGCACACAGACAATCTTCAGCCAGCTATTGCCAACTTCCAATTCAATCAGAGATACCTTTTCAGACTTTGTAAAGGGATAACAGTGTAGCAGCCCTTAGTTTAATATGTTAACACTTTATTATCTGCCCCTTTCTGTCCTTTCACCAGCCCCATCCTAAGATGCTTGGATTGATTGACCAATCCAAGATATGGATTGATTGACTGGTATGTTGGGAGGATCAAATACGATTGTGTGTAAAGTGCTATATAGGTATCATATAACGCATATCAATCAAGAAACATTTAATAAGCTCCTACTATGTGCCAGGCACTGTGCTAAGTGCTGGGGATACAAAAGAGACAAAAGACAGTCCCTGCCCTCAAGGAGCTTACAGTCTAATAGAGGAGACAACATGCAAATACATATATACAAAGCAAGCTAAATGCAGGAAAAATAGGACATAATTAACAGAGGGAAAAGTATGGGAATGAAGGGAGATTGAGAAAGGCTTCCTGTAGAAGGTGGAATTTTAGCTGGGACTTGAAAGAAGCAGAGATGAGGAGGGAGAATGCTTCAGGGAGGGGGAGAGGCAGAGAGATTGGCCGGGGCTGAGAGATGGAGGATCTTGTTCATGGAGCAGCCAGGAGGTCAGGGTCGCTGGATCAAAGAGTATGATGGGGATTAAGGTGGAAGAGGACTGCAAGAGAGGGGTAGGCTATGAAGGGCTTTGAGCACCAATGAGACCATTTTGTATTTGCTCCTGGAGGTGTTGTGTGCAAGGAGCACATCTGGCGATAGATAGATAGATAGACAGATAGATAATGATGATGGATGGATGGATGGATGATACATAGATCGACCTTCTGGGATATGTGTCCCGGAAGCTGCTATCGCAGGCTGTCCCTATCTGTCATCTTGAGATACTACTTTTCCACTGGGGCAGCAGGCTGCATCGAGGGAGGAATGCTGTCCAGGACTAGGAGGGGCTGCTATGTTGTTCCATAACAAAGTTATGTCCGAAGTAGTGTGTTCAATTGCGGGCGCTGCATTTTATCCGGGACGTTAACCAACTCGAGCTGGGGTCCTGACCCCTTGTGGGGTCCTGGACCCCTTTGTCAGTCTGGAGAAGCCTGTGGATCCCGCCTTGGAGTGATGTTTTTAAATGCACAAAATAAAATACGTAAGATGACAAAGGAAACTAATTATATTGAAACATAGTTATAAAAATATTAAAATGCCAAAGTTCACAGGCTCGTCGGTGCAGCAGAGCCGCAAATGTCATCTGCTGGGTGTTTGGAGTTGCTTCTATTCTCTGCTGCCATCTGCGGGTTTTGAACTGTAATGCATCTTCTTTACTAAGCTGCGGCTGCCACCTGCTGGTTGTCAGCTGTGATACGGCTTCTACTGGGCAGGGGCGGTCCTTCAGCTCGTGACTATAGTCCCAGGAACTATATTTCATTCTTTCTGGGATATAGACCCCAGCTAGCTAAGGATGCTACCTGGCTCCCACCCCACCTCTTATTTTCAAGCTTTTACAATTTATTGATCAGTTGTGCTGATTTTTTTTTCCTCTTGTTTTTCTTTTCATCCTAAAAAAAAAAAGTTACATGGAATGGATCTCTGGGAGGGGAGGAGGGATATCAGGGAAAATAATGGTGATGTAAAAAAAAAATCAATAAAGGCTTAATTTTTAAAAAGCGTCTTCTGGACTGGACTTCCCTCTGTTACTGCTCAAATTCAGTCCAAACTATTGAGTTTGATCAAAGTTCATTGCGTAGAGTGCTGGGCCTAGAGTCAGTAAGACTCCTTCCTGAGTTCAAATTTGGCCTCAGACACTTACTAGTTGTGTGACCCTGGGGAAGTCACTTAACCTCGTTTGCCTTAGTTCCTCACCTGTAAAATGAGCTGGAGAAGGAAATGTCAAACCACTCCAGTGTCTTTACCAAGAAAAAAACCCAAATGGGGTCATGAAGAGTCAGGCATGACCAAAACAACAAATCAAAGTTCCTTTGGCCTCCTGTCATATCTCTAGGCTTGCTGGGCTATGCTTCCTTCAAAACACCCAAAGAACTTCATTTTGCAAAACTGTGAAGACGCTGAATGGCCATGGGATGAAGACATTTCAGCCTCATCATGTCCCTAGTTGCCATGGAAATCATCTAAAGAGCAATATTGAAAAGGGTGGGTAGAGGTAGTAAAGTCACACTTTCCTCAGCCAAATAAATTTCTGGAATCTCTATGTAAATATTAGCTATCATTATTCATACCCAGGCCATGCCATCTTAATCAGAAATTGGCCCCAGTCTTTAGGGTACTATACCCTCTAAGCCTGGAATAACCCTCCCTACTGCTCTAGGAGATAGATAGACCAACTGACCTTCTGGGATATGTATCCCAGAAACAGCTATCCCAGACTATCCCTGTCTGTCATCTTGAGATATTGCTTTTCCACTGGGGCAGCAGGGAGGGAGGAATGCTGTCCAGGATTAGGGAGGAGATCTGCTATGTTTGTTCCATAACAAAGCTATGTCTGAAATAGTGTATTCAATTCCTGGTGCTGCATTTTATCAGGGATGTTAACCAACAGGGGTTCTGAACCTTTTTGAGGTCTTGGACCCCTCTGTCAATCTGGAGAAACCTGTGGATCCCACCTCAGAATAATGCTTTTAAATGCACAAAATAAAATAGTAAGATGACAAAAGGAAACCAATTATATTGAAACAGTTATAAAAATACCAAAATAAAACAAGTTCACAGACTGAAGATTAAAAGCTAGACAGCTGAGCTACAGAGCCTTTAGAAGACAAGTAGGATGGTGAAAGGGAAAGGCTTCAAGGCCTTTCTATATGAACATTAGCTGAAGAAATGAAGAAAATTTAATTGGGGGGGGCTATCACGAAAGCTATATGTGAAAGGCTGTCTGGTGGACAAGAGATTTTTTCTGATTGGCTCTAGAAGGCAGAAGTAGGAGCAAATTTAAGCCTAATGGCACCCCCCCACACACACACAGCTTCCTAATAATTAGTATTATCCAAAGTAGCATGAACTACCTCAGGAGGCAGTGGGGTCCTCCATCCTGGAGATATTCAAGCAAAGATTTGTTAGCTAGGCATACAGGGGATTTCTGCATATTCGGTGGACTAGCCAGGCTTCAAGGTCCCTTCCAACTCTGTGAGTTTCAATCAATATTTATTAAGTGCCAAGCTTAATAATTTATTAAGCGCCATTTATTATGTGCCAAGCGCTGTGCTAAGCCATGGGGATATAAAAAGAGACAAAAAACAGTCCGTGCTCTCAAGAAGTTTACATTCTAATGGGGAGTACAAAATGCAAACAATTATATACAAAGCAAGCTATATACAAGATAAATAGGAAATAATTAACAGAAGGAAGGTACTAGAGGGGTCAGAGAAGGAGTTTTAGTTGGGACGTCAGTCAGTAGTTTGAGCAGAGGAAAGAGAGCATTCCAAGCACTGGGGACAGCCAGAGAATGCCTGGAGCTGAGAAATTTGCTTGTTCATGGAACATCCAGGAGACGAGTGCCGCTGGATGGAGGAGTGGGTGTCAGAGAATAAGGTGTAAGATAACTGGAAAGGTAGGAGGGGATTAGGTTTTGAATGCCAAACAGCATTTTGTATTTGCCCTTGGGGGCAGTAGGAAGCCACTAGAGTTTATTAAGTGGGGTGTGTGTGTGTGTGTGTGTGACAGAGAGAGAGAGATATGATATTTTGGCCAAACTGGGCTTTCTCTTGGGTCCCCATCACCAATCAAGGTTCCAGAGCGTATGAACAGGTATTCCTGCCTGGGGCAATACCCTCTGTGGATAGTAATTTCTGAAAATGACAAGTAAACTGACCAGCTACTTTGTTTGACCACTTATGGGGAGCTCACCACCTCCCCAAACAGACTGCTCAATTTATAGCCAGCTTGAGTTGTTGGGAAGTTTTTCCATATTTTAAGCTAAAATCCACCTCCCTGTAACTTCTGCCTGTTAGTTTTGGTTCATGGAAATACAGAATTTCAGAGTCGGAAGAGAGCTCAGAGAATTTCTATTAAAACTATCCCTAAAGCAGGGAATTGCGTCCATAACACTCTTTATTAATGGTCACCTCCATTGAGGAAGGTACCTAGGCCAGCCGTGTCTTTGTTTCTCTCCACTTCTGCACTCTAGGATTCTCCACCATGCTCCCACCATTGGGTACCTCAACTACTCCACCCTATCCCATGGTCTTCCCAGGGTTGAGTGTAAGCTCCCTGAAGGCAGGGATTATCTTTCTTTTTTTCTGGTTTCTGTATTTCAAATACTTAGCACAGTGCCTGGCACATAGTTCGTGCTTAATAAATGTTTGTTGACTGACTGACTGCTTCCTGTTATGGCCTTTAGGGTCAAACAGGAAAAGTCCAATTCCTCATTCACAGGACAGCCCTCTAAATTCTTTTTTTCTGGGAGGGGCGAGGCAATTGGGGTTAAGTGACTTGGCCAGAGTCACACAGCTAGTGTTATGTGTCTGAGGCTGGATTTGAACTCAGGTCCTTCTGACTCCAAGGCCGGTGGTCTAAGCCCTCCAAATTCTTCAAGATGACCAGCATGTCCCCTCAGATCTTGTCTTCATGTGAAACATCCCACTTCCTTCAACATATGCTTATACGATATAATGTGCAATGTCAAGCGCCTACTTTATATAGGGACCAGCTTTTAAGTTACCTTGCCCACCCTCCACTAGAGGTGCTCTATCTTGTCAGCATTCAGTGGAGTGCTGGTAAATGTTTAACAGCTGGTTGGTGGAGGGCAGGGGGATGTTTTGAAACACTTTTAAGGTTTTGATTGCTGTTCACTTGTTTTTTCAGTTGTGTCTTAACTCTTCATGACCCCATTTGGGATTTTCTTGACAGAGATACTAACTTGGTTTACCATTTCCTTCTACAGCTATTTTACAGATGAGGAAACTGAGGAAAACAGGGTTAAGTGACTTGCCCAGGGTCACGCAGCTACTAAGTATCTGAGGTCAGATTTGAACTCAGGAAGATGAGTCTTCCTGACTTCAGGTCCAGCACTCTATCCACTAGCTGCACCATTTTTAAGTTTAAACTTCACTATTAACATTTTCTCCAACACTTTCTTAGATCTCCAATCAATACAATAATAGATCAAGCACTGATTTGTATCAATTTGCCATTTCCGAGGTGTCAATACTCAAACTGAAAATTTAACAACCAGCTCTCTGGAGTTGATTCAGGTTGGCTCCAGTGCACCCCTTCTCCAGCATCCTTCTGAAACTGTGACATCCAGAACTAAAAACAATACTCTACTGATCATCCAATCCAACCTTTTGTTTTTTACACATAGGGAAACTGAGACTGACCAGAGCAGAGAACTGGAAAACCATCATCTCCCATTTCTTGGGAGCAATGCAAGTTATGTCTGCTGCCCCTTCCACAGGACAAGTCTTTGTACACTAGGGAAAACCTTGGATTTGGCATCAGGAGATCTGGGTTTGGATCCTGGCTCTGACCTTTCCAAGCCCTGTGACCTTGGGCAAGTCATTTAACCTCAGGGAGTGAGTCTCAATTTCCTCCTTTATAAAATGGGAATAACAGTACTCATACCATCTGCCTCATGCAGCTGTCATAAGGAAAGCACTTTGTAAACCCTGAAGTGTAGTAGGATCTGGAGATTTTATCCTATCTGGAGGCAGCAAGCATGGGTCTTCCTCCTCTGCTAAGTCTTCCCTTCTCTAGGAGGCAGCTAGATGGCGTAGTGGATAGAGCACCAGCCCTGAAGTCAGGAGGACCTGAGTTCAAATTAGGACTCAAACCAAACACTTGACACTTACTAGCTCTGTGACCCTGGGCAAGTCACTTAACCCCAATTGCCTAAAAAATAATAATAATAATAATAATTTGGACCTACATTTGAGTCCTGGCAGCACTGCTATTTTTTACTGTGTAATCTTGGGTGACCTATTTAGTCTCTCTGGGTCTCAGTTTCCCTATGTGTAAAAAAGAAAAGGTTGGATTGTATGATTGGTAAAGCCTCACGGCTACTGGGTGGCACAGTGGATAGTGCATTGGACATGGAGATAGGAAGACCTGAGTTCCTAATCCAGTCACACGACCCTGAGCAAGTCATTTAACCTGTTTGCCTCAGTTTCTTCATCTGTAAAATGAGGCTAATGAATAGAACCTACCTACCAGAGTTGTTGAAAGGATCAAATAAGATAATATCTGTACATTTAATTTCTATTTTATTTTTTCCTTAATTACATGTAGTGAGATAATATTTGTACAGAACCTAGCACAGCGCCTGGCACATGGTAGGTGCTTAATAAATGCTTCTTTCCTACCTCCCTTTTTTCTCTGGCTCTAATTTTCTATTTTCATAGAACTATAGATTCACAGCTGCAAGGAGAACTTAGAAGCCCTCATTTTACAGATGAGGAAACAGAGGAACAGAGAAATAAGATTTGCTATACGGTAAGTGGCAAAGCTCAAATGTGAGCCCAGTTCGTCTGACTCTGGAGCCCATATTCTTCCTGCCAAAGCACACCCCCTCCAACTCTTAGATTTCTGTTCCTCAGCAGCAGGAGGGGCCATCACAGCTTCTCCTGAATATAGCCCCACTTAGATACTGTTGACCACCAAGCCCTCTCCTTGCCACCAGCACGCCCACTCCCAGCTCCATTTGCCCCTGAGTTTCCTTTTCCACAATGAATGCCTCCTGTATCCACTCTGTTCTGTGCTGCAGAGCAGAGAAAATGAAACTGAGCCTTAACAGGGAAACAGAAACTGACCCGAGCATCACTGGAGGAGAGCCAAAGGAAAAGATTATTATCAAAAGGGGACCAGCAGCCACACAGAGCACTTCTCCAGGTGGTGTCCTGTCTGACCAGCTAAGGCTCTTTCAACAGGGCTTCTCAAGCCAAGGTAAAAGGAAAATGCCTTTTTCTCCCCTTTCAATTCTCCACTCTAAAGAATTTAATTTAGTGAGAGTTTTGTTTTTTTGGAATTCTTTTGAGAGGAGTGTTGCAAGAGACTGGATGGTTGTCAGTCAGGGATGCTGCAGAAGGGAATGAATTATGCAGGGAGTCCCAGGGATGAGGGCAGCAGCTGAGGCTGGACTTCTCAGGTCCATTGCAACCCTTCGGATTCTAGGATGGTTGTGGGGGGTTGGCTTGGCCATGGAAGGGAACAGAGTTCTAGTCCCCATCTCACTACTGATGGGCTGGGTGACTTAAAGCAACCTTCTAGCCTTCTCTAGGCATCTGTTTCTCCCTCTCTAAAAAAATGGGATTGGACTCTTTTGGGGTGGTTGGACTCAGTGATTTCTAAAAGCCCCTTTTAGTTTGAACCATCTCCAAGTAGAGTTCAGGAGGCAGGCTCCCCAGCAGCTCTGAGACAGCTTGGTAGAACAAAGGAGCTCACAACTGCAAGGGACATACTTCTAAAGTCTAACCCAACCTCCTCATTGCCCACATGAGGAAACAGAGACTTGCTGGGAGTCACACAGTGAGTTTCAGATCTCTGTCTAAGGAGTGTTCCAACACTGCCTTTCATATCATGGGATTGTAATTAGGCCACAAGGGATGATCTCCATGTAGCTAGGAATTCTTGCATTTGGGAGTAAATTTAGTTGCAAGAGGGAGGAAAGGGGATGTCGGCATCAGCCCAGAGGACAGGCCAATGGTACAGTTGTGCCAGAGCACAAGAAGACCCAGGAAGAGAGACCTTGGGGGGGAAGGGGTCACTGCATTAGGATCCTGGGGATGGCTGTGCCACATGTCACCTACCAGAGAACTGCAAGGGAAGCTATGAGGAGGAAACATGCCTTCCCCATGCTACCATCCTAGGTCCAATCCCATGAGCCCCATATTAGTAGGGCAATGGCTATTTGAGACGGGAAGACCCTCAGGGTTTCTGACCAAATGGAACAATTGCTATTTCCACTCACTCTGAACCATCAGAGTCCAAACAATGATTAAATGAGGCTTGGGCTCTGATCAATTGTTGGCCAATCAGTAAGAGCCAGAGTGCTGTTTAACTGCTGTGTGGATGCTGGTAAGAATGGCTTGGGGGTAGGATCATGCATTATGACCAGGTGGGATTTATACCAGGAATGCAGGGCTGGTTCAATATTAGGAAAACTATGAACATAATTGGCCATATCAATAACAAGACCAACAGAAATCATATGATTATCTCAATAGATGCATAAAAAGCCTTTGACTGAACAATACCCATTTCTATTTAAAACACTAGAAAGGAATAATTGCAGCTTACCTTAAAATAATAAGTAATATTTATCTGAAACAATCAGCAAGCATTATCTGTAATGGGGATGAGCTAGAAGCTTTCCCAATACAATCAGGGGTGAAGTAAGGATGCCCATTATCACCTATATTATTCAATATTGTACTAAAAATGCTAGCTATTGCAATAAGAGAAGTCAAAGAAATTGAAGGAATTAGAATAGGCAGTGAGGAAACAAAACTATCACTCTGCAGATGATTATGATGGTATACTTAGAGAATCCTAGAGAATCAACTGAAAAACCAGTGGAAATATTAACTTTAGCAAAGTTGCAGGATACAAAATAAATCCATATATTACCAACAAAGTCCAACAGTAAGAGATAGAAAGAGAAATTCCATTAAAATAACCTTAGACAATATAAAATACTTGGGAGCCTACCTGACAAGACAAACCCAGGAACTATGAACACAATTACAAAATACTTTTCATACAAATAAAGTCAGATCTAAACAATTAGAAAAATATTAATCGCTTGTAGGTGGGCTGAGTCAATATAACAAAAATGATAATTCTACCTACATTAATATATTTATTTAGTGCCATACCAAACAACCAAAAATATTTTATAGAGCTAGAAAAAATAATAACAAAATTCATCTAGAAGAACAAAGGTTCAGGAACATCAAAGGAATCCATGAAAAAATATGAAGGAAGGTGGTCTAGCCATACCAGATTTCAAACAGTATTATAAAATGATAATTATCAAAACAATCTGGTATTGGTTAAGAAATAGAGTGGTAGATTAGTGGAATAGATTACGTACACGATACAGTATAGTAAATGATCATAGTAATCTAGTATATGATAAACCCAAAGATCCAACCTTTGGGGACAGAAACTCATTATTTTACAAAAACTGCTGGGAAAACTGGAAAACAGTATGGTAGAAACTAGGTATAGACCAACATCTCAGACTGTATACCAAGATAAGGTCAAAATGGATACATGATTTACACATAAAGAGTGATACCATAAATAAATTAGGAGAGCATGGAATAGTTTATCTGTCAGATCTATGGATAAGGGAAGAATTTAGCAACAAACGATATATAGGGAGCATTATAAAATAATTTTGATTATGTAAAATTTAAAACGCAAACTAAACCAACGCAATCAAAATTAGAAGAAAAGCAGAAAACTGCGGAAAAGTTTCACAAGTGTCTCTGATAAAGGCTTCATTTCTCAAATATATAGAGAGCTGAGTCAAATTTATAAGAATACAAGTCATTTCCCAGTTGATAAGTGGTCAAAGGATATGAATAGGCAGTTTATAGACAAATCAAAGCTATCTATAGTCATATAAAAAAATGCTCTAAATCACTATTGATTTGGGAAATGCAAATTAAAACAACCCCGAGCTACCATCTCACACTTATCAGATTGGCTAATATGACAAAAGAGGAAAATGATAAATGTTGGAGGGGATGTGGGAAAACTAGGACACTAATACACTGTTGGTGGAGTTGTGAACTGATCCAACTATTCTGGAGAACAATTTGGAACTATGCCCATAGGGCTATATAAAACTCTGCATACCCTTTGATCCAGAAATAGGACTGCTAGGTCTGTATCAAAGAGATTAAAAAAAAGTGTGGGGGGGGAGGATCTATTTGCACACAAATATTTATAGCAGCTCTTTTTGTGGTGTGAAAAAATTGGAAATCAAGGGTATGCCCATCAATCGGGGAATGGGTGAACAAGTTGTGGCATATGATTGTGATGGAATATTTTGTGCTATAAGAAATGACAAGCAGGATAATTTCAGAAAAACCTGGAAAGACTTACATGGACTGATGCAAAGTCAAGTGAGCAAAACCAAGAGAATGCTGTACACAGTAACAGCAACATCGTACAATGAAGAACTGCGAATGACTTGTGTATTCTCAGCAATAGTCATCCAAGACTCATGATGAAACATGCTATCCACCTCCAGAGAAAGAACTGATAGTGTTTGAATACAAACTGAAGCATGCTATTTCTCTCTCTCTCTCTCTCTCTCTCTCTCTCTCTCTCTCTCTCTCTCTCTCACACACACACACACACACACACATCCTTTTTGTTACTGTTGTTGCTGTTGGAGTCTTCTTGTACAGAATGACTAATATGGAAATATTTTACATGATTGCACATGTATAACCTATATTGGATGGCTTACCGTCTCAGGAAGGTAGGAGGGGAGGCAAGAAAAGAAGGATAGAATTTGGAAAGTAAAACTTTTAAAAAATGTTTAAAATTATTTTAACAGGTAATTGAGGGAAAAATAAAATATCATTAAAAAAAAAAAGGAACAGCTTGGGATGGGAGGGAAGCAGGCAGAGCCATGACTGGTCATGTTTGTATCAAGGAAATTGACATGAAATGAGTCCCTCAGTTCAGTGGAAGGTTAGGAACCCACGGGAAAAGACTCAGGCTGCAGAACACTGGGTGCGGGGGAAGAGGAGAGTGGAGTAGGGATGAAACCACCCCTCCTTGCGCAACACCATCTGTATCCTATTTCGACTAATTATTCCTGCTAACCAGGTGCTAAACTCTATTGTTTCTCCACCACTGAAGCAGAGTAAATGCTGCTGCCTTTGCCTTCCAAATTGTGCACCCTCAGGAAAAGCTGTGATCACCCCATCCTAACTATTATTGATCTGAAGGATGGGGGTGGTGCAGAGGGCGTTCCCTGGGCCCAGTACCTTTGGGGCTGAAAGACAAGGAGTGGTCTCGACAGGCTTCTGCAAATGAGTGGCAGAGCTATGCCGCTGGAAGGCATCATGACAATGGCTGGCATCTCTAGGGAGCTTGGAGGTTCAACAAACACTTCCCCCTCAACAACCTTGTGAGGCAAGTAGGATTAGCCCCATTATGCAGAAGAGGAAACCAAAGCAGGGAGAGGTTACATCCCATGGGTAGCTCATCAGTGTTGGGGCCAGGATGCACTCCCTTCTGACTCAGTTTCCTCATCTGAGAAATGAGGCCATTGTTCCCAATGACATCTAAACCTATGATTCTGCCACTTCCAGTCCAGACACTGTGCCCCACCATGCCAGCAACGAATCTGGTTCTACCACCTGGCACAGAAAAAAAAGACCAGTGTCAAAGTGGCAAGGATGAGAAAAGACAGAAGTAGCCCATGTTAGAGGGGCTTTGGGGGGAAAAAAACCCTAGTAGAGGAGCTGTGAGTTGGTCCAATCATGCTTGAGAACAATTTAGAATCATATGAGAAACTGAGTTAAACAACCCTTTGACCTAGCAGCTAGGTGACCCAGTGGACGGAGCTCTGGACCTTGAATCGGGAAGAGCTGAGTTCAAATCGTGCCTCGCCAGTTGTGTGACCCTGGGCAAATCACTTAACCTGTCTGCCTCAGTTTCCCCATCTATAGAATGGGCCCCAAAATGGCCTACCTCCCAGAATAGGGAGGATAAAATGAGTTAGCATTTTATTAGCTATTATGAAGGCATTCACTTAGGGAGGATGCCATAAGTGGAAGAGTTTGCATCTTTTACTTTTTGCAGCTTTTTTTTGTAATAACAAAAAAGACAAAAGTGAGTGCTTATTAATTGGGGGATGGCTGAACAAACTGCGGTTATGTGAATAAATGAGGGACTATCATTGCTTCATGAGAAATAAGGCACATGGAAAGATTCAGAAAAAAAGGAGAAAATCGCAGCGTAGCACTTGCCACATGGCTGCTTCGTATTCCAGGTGCTCTGTGGGTCTGTATCCACTCAGAACCATAGCTTCTGAAAGCCTAAGCCAGGATTGGAACCCGGGTCTCTTCTCCATTCTGGCCCTCTACCCATTACACCGTGTTTTGGCTTCCTCATACGCACAAAGAAGGGGTTGAAATAGATGTTCTCTGAGTTCAAATTCTGCATACATTTATTAAGAGCCCGTGAGAGATGTGGCTGGGAAGCTCTGAGAAGCCAGGGTGCTTGGGATTTGGGGGTTTGGGGCTTGGAAGTGAGAGTGTGCTCTAGAGGAATCAAGCTAAACTGTGAACCTGGGCCCCCTTTTCTCCCCAGGGACTGAGGAGGTACAAAGGAGGAGGGGGATTAGGCCTTCTGAAATAAATATCTCTGTATAAAAGCTAAAAATCAAACAATTAACAAAAACAAACAAATGAGCAGCTAGGTGGTGCGGTGGATAGAGCCTCGGCCCTGGAGTCAGGAAGACCTGAGTTCAAATGTGACCTCAGACGCTTGATACTTACTAGCTGTGTGACCCTGGGCAAGTCACTTAACCCCGACTGCCTCACCAAAAAAAGCAAAAATAAACCTTTGGTAGGAAGAATAAAGAGAGAGGGGAGGCAACATTTGGTTAAGGCAGAAGTCCCTGTTTTCAAAGAGCTCACAGTCTGGGCAGGAGAGAAAACAAACATCCCTAACTATAATCAGGAAGGGGAAGCATTAAGGGGCAGCTAGATGGTACAATGGATAGAATGCTGCCTCCGGAGTCAGGAGGACCTGAGTTCAAGTTTGGCCTCAGACAGGTAAGTCCCTTAACCCCCATTGCCTCCCCCGAGAAGAGACAGGAGAAGTGTTAGAAAGATATATGTTTGTTGGATTGTGAAGGGATTCCAGAGCCTCAGCTCCTGTTCTTACCTCTGCTTTTCCAATGACATCAAGGAGATACTCTGATGAGTCCAGGGATGGTTGGGGGATCTGAGATGCCCTTGAGTATAGGGTGGGAGGAGCAGGTAGTTCTGTGCGACTGGGGGGGGGGGGGGTCTGAGCGGGCTGGTTCCTGGGGAGACCATCTAGGGAGGATGCTGTGGAAGCAGGGTTTGTGTGTTCTCCCTTTTCCAAAAGCTTAGGTTTAGGAGGAAAAGTAATGGTGTCAGCAGCCTTTAAAAGGGTTGCCAAGAGAGCTCCTTCATTTTGGTACACTGTGAGGGCTGTGTGGGGGTTTAATGTGGAAGCTGGAGGGAAGGGGTGACCGGGATTAGGTGTCGATCCAGGAGCCATAAACATGTGATCATATTAATTCTTATGAAAATAATTATTAATTAAACTATATTATATGCACATGAATATACATATAATATAGAATGTAAATTACAATATATGATCTCACACGCAAGGCTGTTGTAGGGGATAGAGTCTAAGCTAGGAGTTGGGAAGAGTCAAATTAAAATCCTGCCTCTGAACTTAGGAGCTGTGGGATCCTGGGCAAGTGACTCAGCCTTTTGGTGCCTCAGGCAACTGCCTGGGACTTACCTACTAACTTACTATGGCTAAAAATAGCTAACATTTATACAGCGTTGACTGTGTGCCAGGCACTATGCTAAGCGATTTACAATTATGATCTCATTTGATCCTCACAAAAGCCCTGGCAGGTTGGTGTTATTATTAACACCCCCATTTTACAGATAAGGAAACTGAGACAAACAGGTTAAGTGACTTGCCCAGGGTCCCACAGCTAGTAAGTGAGGCTGTATTTCAACTCAGGTCTTCCTGACTCTAAGTGCAGCACTCTGTGCACTATGGCGCCCCCTAGCTGCCCCTAAATCAAGATGTGTTCTCACATAGGATTCCTTATGCTGCTAAAATCACAGATGATTAGTCAGTCAATCTATATCTATGTATTTCTATTTATCTACCTATAACATACACACATATATAGACACATACAGAGAGGGGGAGGTGGCACCAACCCTGCCAGGCCATCTCCCTGCCTCCAGGCTCTCTTGTTATATTAGCTTGCTCACTCAATCTAGAAAAGGTATGTAGTGTGTAATGTGGGTATCAGGTATAAGACAAGTTTATTTCCTCCACCAAGGAAAATTCTTAAGACAAAAAGATATGCACAATGAATCAGAAGACATAAAATATTTCCAGTAACCTCTCCGACTCATCATTCTCTCCCAGTTGGTAAGATGGAAGAAATAGTTTACTTTCCCCTCAACCCCGCACTGCCATACGATAGTGTCTAACCAGCCAAGCACAGCGGGTCTTTAGTCCTTTGGGTTGCAGGATGGTCCTGCCAGTGGTCATGGCTCCAATAAGAAATGGGCTGTTACAGGAAGCCCTTCTTGCTGGGCAGCTTGCCTCTGCCTTGGGGATCCAAGAATCCTTGCCCTCATGAGGTAGCTGCCACGATTGAAAAGACCCATTTGTCAGGGTTGCTATTGGTTGACCTGTCCGCCACAAAGGGATAAAGCATAGGAAGACAGCTGGGGACTCAGCTCACACATGTTCCTGGTGTCATGCCTGGCCACTGTGGCTGCTGGGGGCAAGGGAAAGGAGAGATGGAGTGAGAAACTCCCTCCCCTCCCCCCTACTGACAGGCGAGGGAGAGAAAGTGCTGGACGCATCCATCCCAAAAGAGAAGTACCCCAATGAGGACCCTAGGAGAAGTTAGCTCTTCTTATAGCACACAGAGGAATCATCTTTAACACACACACACACACACACACACACACACACACACACACACACACATACCCCAAGTCAGGGGAACTGCTAATAATAAGTAGCTATGTCATTTCAACACCAGTCCATTGAATTGGTGTGTGTGTGTGTGTGTGTGTGTGTCTGTGTGTCTGTGTGTCTGTGTGTGTAAGAGAGCTGGAGTCAGAGCTCTGAGCCACTCAGATCCAAGTCCCAGCTCTGCCCCTTATTAGCCCAGCCTCTCTAGGCCTCAGTTTACTCAATTATAAAATGGGAGGATGGCGCTAGAGGAGGGGCTAGCCCTCACACTAGAGATGTTGGTTCTCCCTGAATACTCCACACACCCCCAACTTTCACCTGTGGCTCCAAGAAGCTGTAGCATGTGCGGTGGCCACACCCCAGTAGAACGGTCAGCAGGTCGCTAAAGCAGGTTGAGGGTAACCGAGAGGCCTTAAACTGGTTGGTGAGTTAGGAGATGTCTACCCCAAGCATGGGGAGATTTCGCCCAGGGAATAGGCAGATGGGAACAATCAGCTGACACAGGTTCTGTGGAGATCTTAGAGCTTGGTGAGACCTCGAAGACGCCAAGGTCATCCACTGCAGCCTGGGCCATCGCCAGTCGTCCTGACTCTTGTCCTGCCACCGGACGTCGATGACTCTGGAAGAGAGGGTGAGGCTGATGACTTTGTACAGCTCTGCCTCACTGAAATCCAATTCACTCATGGGTCAAGATATCATCCTCTGATGTCATTGGTCTTCTTGGAAAACTAAGGGCGAATAAGAACAATATGTATGTATGTATGCATGTTGTTTAGTTGTTTTTTTTAGTCATGTCCTACTCTTCTTGACCCCATTTGGGGTTTTCTGGGCAAAGATACTGAGGTGGTTTGCCATTTCCTTTTCCAGCTCGTTTTACAGATGAGGAAACTGAGGCAAACAGGATGAAGTGACTTGCCCAGGGTCACACAGCTAGTAAGTGTCTGAGGCTGGATTTGAACTCAGGAAGATGAGTCTTCTTGACTTCAGGCCCGGTGCTCTACCCACTGTACCACCAAGCTGCCTCATATGTAAGTATATGCATACTTAAAAATGAATATACACATATATACATATAACATGTCTACACATCTACATGAATAATGTATATATATACATATAATAATACATGTATATTATATACATAATAGCCAACATTTACATAATCTTCAAGATTTGCAAAGTTTTTAATAATATATTTATTGTATTATATTATGTTAGTGTAGTGTAGTATGTTAAATATCTCATTTGTCTTCACAACAACCCTGTGAAGTAGAGGCTTTTTTTAATACTCGTTTAACAGGTGAGGACACTGAGTCTGAAGTAAAGTGACTTGCCCAGGGTCACACAGCCATTAACAAAGAGGGGCTTCTTTGACAGTTGATGACTAGTGGAGCTATTTATGCCTATGGTGCTGAGCCCCAGGAGGCAATGGGGTCTAGAGCACTGGACTTGAAGGTCCAGCCCCTGCGGCTCACCTGTAGGAGTTCAGGCAAATCCCTTGGTCTCTCTGAGCCTCAGCTTCTGCATGTGTAAAGTAAGGTTCATAATGATAATTCAGATTTATTTTTTGGTCCAGGCCAGTGATTTGGTTGGTTTGGGGAACTCCTAGTATATACACTCTCCGCTTCTCTAAATCTGCAGGTCACTTGAAACTTAGGGTCCAAGAGAATCACTGATTGCACTGATAAGTTGAGTGACTTGTCCAGGGTCACACAGCCACAATGGGTCAGAGGCAAGAGGTGTGAACTTGCTTTCATCTGACTCCAAAGCTGGCTTTCTATCCACCACCCCATCTTGTTTCTCATACTTAGGTAGCACTTCATAAGACTATTGGAGGAAATCAGATGAGGAACAGAATAGAATAATGGATAGTGTACCTAATTTGGAATCAGAAAGATCTGGGTTTAAATCTTGACTTAGATACTTAGCTGTGTAATCCTGAGCAAGTCACTCAATTGTTCTCTGCCTCAGTTTCCTCAGCTGTAAAATGCGGGAGTCAGATTCAGTGGCTTTGCATTTCCAAATGAAAGCTGCATCCCTAGTTATTTGTCCTTCCCACCCTGGCTCACCTCTGTGATCTGCTGAATGAGAGGTATCTGTGTTGGGGATGGAGGTCATGACCACCCTCATTACGCCTCCAGCTGTGGACCCCTCACCTGACTCAGCTCCTCTTTGTTGCAGGATTGTTGACCTTTGTGCTGCCAGCCCTGGGCCTCACAGGTGTGGGCATCACCGACAGTTCTGTGGCCTCATACCTGATGAGCTGATCAGCAGGGATGAATGGTGGTGTTGTGCCAGCCAGTGGACTTGCCGCCATCCTAGAAAGCCTTGGTAAGTGGGGCCCTCTAGGCCCAGGAATGGGATTGCATCCATTGTCCATAAAGGGGAAGTAAATTGAGGTCACACGGCCAGTTTGTGGCAGGACCTGTGACTGAGAACTCAAGTCTAGGGCTCTCTCCTCTACCTCTCTGTATATCACAATGAACTCTGCGGGGTCCATAGCTCTGTTTCTCTTCAAGGTACCGCCTTAGAACTATAGAATCTGAGGTAGAAGGACCCTCAGAGGCCATATGGTCCACTAGCCTGAGAGTGAATAACATTCTTTCGCTGGAATGAAAGAATATTCTTACTAAAGCAGAAGGTTCACATTTCTCTTTGAGGCCTCCATGGGTGGGCCTTTCTCCCCTTAGCAATGGATCCCCATCTCTGAGTTCCTTATCCCATTGGGAACTCTGGGCTTATTTTCCAGGACCTGGGGTGAACACCACTATGCCAGCTTGGTGTGGGAGCCAAGACTAGCTATGAGGTCCATCAGAATTTCATATGCCAAAAGAAGTGTGAGAATGAAGGGGTGAGTAGGAGCAGATGTCTACCACTAACTCTGACCAGACAATCAGAGTCCATGTGAACCTTGCTGACCAGCAAGGAAATGGGCTTAGCTTTCTGGATGAATAAACTGAATAAATCTGCTTACCAAAAAGTTCATTGTCTGTCTCTGACTTACCCATGTTGAGGAACCTCAAGCCAGTGAAGTGTTGGTGGGTAATGACTTCCACCCATCTCATCTCTAATCTAATCTCCATCCTCCCTTCTCTCTGATGACACAGCCCCATCACAACTGAAAATCCTGTGCTCCAACTGCCCAGGAAGGTCTGGGGCCTAGAATCACATTAGGTCTGGAAGGGATGGTGGCCAGGCTGCCGGACTCAGTGGCAGCAGCTGAATTGGAATTTCACCTCTGCCACTTACAAGCTATATGACCCTGGGAAAGTCACTGAACCTCTCTGAGAATTCATTTTTCTCACCTAAAAATGGAAAGAGAATATGTAGACTACCTATCACACTGTATTGGGAGGATAAAATGAAGTGGTGTGTGTTCTGCAATGCTTTGTAAGTCTTACAAAGCACTATATAAATGTCAACTAAAGAAAATAAGAACTGAGAGGTCCCTTAGAACATAGAATGTCAGAACTGGGAGGGCCCTCAGAACACAGAATGTCAGAGCTGGGAGAGCCTGCCTTAGAACCCAGAATGTCAGAGCTGGGAGGGCCCTCAGAACTCAGAATGTCAGAGCTGGGAGGGCCCTCAGAACCCAGAATGTCAGGGCTCAGAGGACCCTTAGAACACAGAATGTCAGAGCACAGAGGGCCCTTAGAACATAGAATGTCAGAGCTGGGAAGACCCTCAGAACCCAGAATGTCAGAGCTGGGAGGGCCCTCAGAACACAGAATATCAGAGCTGGGAGGGCCCTTAGAACCCAGAATGTCAGAGCTGGGAGGACCCTTAGAACCCAGAATGTCAGAGCTGGGAAGGCCCTTAGAACCCAGAATGTCAGGGCTCAGAGGACCTTTAGAACACAGAATGTCAGAGCACAGAGGGCCCTCAGAACACAGAACATGAGAGTTGGGAGGGGCCTTAGGGATTATCTTTTGTAACCTCATTTTACAGAAGAAAAGAGAGCCCAGAGAGGGGACAGTGTCTTCCTCTAACACAGCTGTTAGCAGCAGAGTCAAGACTAAAATCTAGGTGTCTCTAGTCTTGTGCTTCCCCGCCCTGCCCCCACTCCAGTAGACTGCCTCTGAGGTCTGTTTTTATAACAACCAGACCAGAATTTAAATCTTCAAATACAGATTGTCTCTCTCAAAGTGGTCAGCTTGAAGTCTATTCACTTATTCCAACCACGCGGCCATCATTCTGAACCTTTTTCTTTGGCCTCACCTGATGCTTGCTCCAGACAGGGTCCCTGTTGGAAGTCTTCTTCTGGCCTCCATCCCTCTAGTTACTCAGGAGGTGGCATATTTGAGGTGCCCTATAAATGTTTCTGAAACCTCGTTGCTATCATATCAGCTGAGACCACATCTCATATATTCCATGGCACCCAGAGACCTCATTGCATCACTGTACCTCGATCAGCTCCTGAGAACAGTGATGCTTTAAGCTTTCTTGCCCAACCAACTCCTTTTCAAATAGATGCCCTACCAGACCCCTTAAAGCCCTGTCAGGGTATTAGATAATCTAATAAACTTATAACCCCCTTGGTTTCAATGGCTATAAATGGTTAAAAACCACCCTTCCAGGCAATATTTGCATTCTAAGAGCTGGCTGTTTTGATCCAGACAGTGTATAGGGTGGGCTCACAAGGAAATAATGGGGGAATTCCAAGCACCACTACCCACTTGCCATATAGCACCTTTAGGCAAAGGAATCTATTGAGTGCTTCTCCAATTGAACCCATCCTCCTGCCCTCCATCTTGCCTGCCCTCAAGTAACTTGTAGTCTGTGCCTAAAGGGAGGGGTATTTAGGCAAGGCAAACTTCCATTGGCAGACTGATAAAAAATACACAACTTGGTGGATGTTTCATCTGAATGAACAAGAATGAATGAATGAAACATTAATTAAGCACTTACTATGTGCAAGGCACTATTGGGAATATGTATAGAAAAGTTAGACAGTTTCTGCTCTTAGGAAGTTCACTGCACTCTAATTGAGGAGATGACATATTGAGGAAGGTTTCAGCTGCAAGTCAGATGGAAAAGTCCCATGATCCTTAGGGTGCAGTGACAAAGCAAGAGATGATGTTTTGTCCTTAATGTTATTAGATAAAATCAAATCAGATCAGTTTCTAATATTGAACCATTTGACACTGGGATGTAAGTATCACTGTTCCTGAGGCTCTTGGGTCCTGGGTTGTCTTCATCAGGGTCCAATAGGGGATAGTAGTCAAGGTAGTAGTGGTCATTTGACTTGCCTGGCACACGCTGTCTCTCGTCTCTGTAAGGGGACCTTGCTGGTTTAGCTGGGCTCACTTGCCTGTCCTGTGAGTGACAGATGGTGGCCCCTTCTCCATAGGTCACTTCCCCAGATGATGTCCGTGAGGGATGGAAGCAAGATCAGTGGGCTAAGGGTGCTTCCACTCCCAGGGTTCTAGTGCCCATCTGCCTTTTGGTAGCAGTGGGTCATCAGTTGTCGATTATGGTGATGAAGAAGGCAGACCCCTTTTCCATAATAATATCCCCCTTGATGGCTATAGGGGCTGGGCTGACAGCAGGTCTGGTGGTTTGGGGGTACTGCTATTCTCCAGGCTCTTAGGTTCAAGGTTCTGGGCTGTTTCCATAAAAGTCTGAGGAGAGATGCTGGTCAATATGGGAGTGCTGGTTCTTCTTGCCTGGCATATATTGCTTTCTATTTACACCTCAGATACAGTATACCAGGTGTACCAGAAGCTGTGCTTCTGATCCCAGGATGGGGAAGAAAGTGGGGAGGAAAAAGAAGAGGAATACAATGAGGACAGAATCAGGACAGAGAGGAGGAGAGGACTGAGGTGTTTAGAATTTGTAGGCAGCTGAGCCAGGAAGGCTTTAGGGAGGACCAGGGCAAGGATTAAGGAGCCTCTAGTATGTATCAAAATTTGTGGAATGCAAACAAAGCAGTACTTAATATAAAATTTATATCTCTAAATACTTACACCAATAAAAGGGAAAGAGCAGATTTGAGCATGCAACTAAAAAAACTAGAAAAAGAAGAAATTAAAAATCTCCATTTAAACACCAAAATAGAAATCCTGCAAATCAAAGGAGAGAGTAATAAAATTGAAAGTTTAAAAAAAGCCCATTGAACTAATAAATAAAACTAGGAACTGGTTTTATGGGGGGAAATAATGAAATAGATAAGCCATTGGTTAATTTAATTTAAAAATAGAAGGAGAAAACCAAATTACTAGTATCAACAATGAAAAGGGTGAATGCACAGTGAAGATGAAATTCAAGCAATTACTAAGAACTATTTTGTCCAATTATATGCCAATAAAACTGACAATCTAAGTGAAATGGATGAATATTTATAAAACATAAATTGCCCAGATTAACAGAAGAGGAAATAACCCCATTTTCAAAAAAGAAATTGAACGAGCCATAAATGAGCTCCTTAAGAAAAAAAATAACCAGGACCAGATAGATTTATAAGCGACTTCTACCAAACATTTAAAGAATAATGAGCCCCAATACTATATAAACTATTTGGGGAAAAAATAGATAAAGAAGAATTCTACCAAATTCCTTCTGTGACACAAATATAGTTTTGATATGTAAACCAGGAAAAGTAAAAATACAGGAGGAAAACTGTAGACCAATTTCTGAAATGAATATTGATGCAAAAATTTTAAATAAGATACTAACAAAGAGATTACACCAATGTGTCACAAGATCATACACTTACGACCAGGTAGGATTTACACCAGGAAAGCAGGGCTCGTTCAATATTAGGAAACCTATAAAAAGATTGACCATATCAATAACAAAAACCATTTGATTATATCAATAAATTTCAAAAAAGCTTTTGACAAAATACAACACTCATTTCTACTAAAACTCTAGAAAACATAGGAACAAATGAAACTTTTTTTTTTTTGATGAGGCAATTGGGGTTAAGTGACTTGCCCAGAATCACACAGCTAGTAACTGTTAAGTAACTGAGACTGGATTTGAACTCAGGTCCTCCTGACTCTAAGGCCGGAGCTCTATCCACCGTGCCACCTAGCTGCCCCTGAAACTCTTCTTAAAATGATGAATAGTATCTATCCAAAACCAAGAGCAAACATTATCTATAATGAGGTTAAACTAGAAGCCTTCCCAATAAGACCAGAGATGAAACAAGGATGTCCATTGTCTCCATTGCTTTTCAATATTGTACTAGAAGTGCTGGCTATAGCAATAAGACAAGAAAAAGAAATCGAAGGAGTAGGAATAGGCAATGAGGAAACAAGGCTATCATTTTTTGCAGGTGATGTGATGGTATATTTAGAGAATCTAAGAGAGTCAACTAAAAAAACTTGAAACAACAACTTTAGCAAAGTTACAGGATATAAAATGAATGTACATAAACCATCTCCATTTCTGTATATTACCAACAAAGTCCAGCAGAAAGAGCTAGAAAGAGAAATTCCATTTAAAATAACTTCAGAGAGCATAAAATACTTGGGAGTCTACCTGCCAAGACACACACAAGAACTACAGGACAATTACAAAACACTTTTCATGCAAATAAAGACAGATATAAACAACTGGAGAAATATTAATTGCTCATGGGTAGGCTGAGCCAATACAATAAAAATGACAATACTTATTCAGTGCCATACCAAACCAGTAAAGAATTATTTTATAAAGCTAGAAAAAATTATAACAAAATTCATCTAGACGAACAAAAGGTCAAGAATATTAAGGGAACTAGGGAAAAATTCTAGTGGAAAACTGGAAAAAAGAAAATGAAGGGAGGTAACCTAGCATAACAGATTTCAAATTATCCTACAAAGTGGTAATCATCAAAACAATCTGACCCTGGATAAAAAATAGAGTGGTTGATCAATGGAATAGATTTAGTACATAGTATACAGAAGTATATGACCATAGCAACCTAATATTTGATAAACCCAAAGATCCCAGCTATTGGGACAAGAACTCACTACCATATGTCCCGGCATAATCATTGCAGATTTTTTTAAATCACAGATTTTATGCCAATTTTTTTCTTTTTGCAACAAAGTAGGGTGGGACCATTATGTGAAACTTTTTAAAAATTATGCTGATATTTCTTAAAAATAATTTATTATTAAACTGTCTTCAGTGGGAGATTAGGATGCACAGAATACTACTGACAATGTGTGTACACTGAGAATTCTAGGCTCCTGGTTTGAAATGCTCAAGAGATAAATGTGTATCCATATGCCACTGGTGAATACATTGCTGCTTTGCTTTGTTTACCTTTTAAGTGGGGTGACAAACAGAATTATACCATGCAACGATTATACGATGAAAGGATATAAACCAATTTTTGGGCTGAAAAAACAGGGTGTGACAATTATGCAGTTCTATGTGGTATTTGGGAAAAAAAACTGGAAAACTGGAAAGTAGTCTGGCAGAAACTAGGCATAGAATAACATCTCACAAGGTATACCAAGAGAAGCTCAAAATGGGTACCTGATTTAGATATAAAGAATGATATCAGGGGGCAGCTAGGTGGTACAGTGGATAGGGCACCAGCCTGGAGTCAGGAGGACCTGAATTCAAATCTGACCTCAGACACCTGACACATCAGCTGTGTGACCCTGGGCAAGTCACTTAACCCCATTGTCTAGCTCCCCCCTCAAAAAAAAAAAGAATGGTATCATAAATAAATTAGGGGAACATGGAGAAATTAGCCTCTCAGATCTATGGATAAGGGAAGAGTTCATGACCAAACAAGAGATAGAGAGGATCACAGGAGATAAAAGTGGATAATTTTGTTTACATTAAATTAAAAAGGTTTTGCACAAACAAAACCAATGCAGCCAAATTGGAAGGAAAGTAGGAAACGGGGGAAAACATTTTTCAGTAAGTTTCTTGGGTAAAGGTCTCATTTCTCAAATAGATAGGGAACTGAGTCAAATTTATAAAAAAATAAAAAGCCATTCTTCAATTGATCTGTGGTCAAAAGACATAAACAGGAAGTTTTCAGAAGAAATTGAAACTATTAATAATTATATGAAAAATGTTTTAAATCACTAATAATTAGAGAAATGAAAATTAAAAGAACTGAGCTACCACCTCATACCTATCAGAGTAACTAACACGACTGAAAAGGAAAATGACAAATGCTAGAGGAATGTGGAGAAAGTAGGGACACTAACGCACTGCTGGTGGAATTGTGAACTGTTCATTTGGAGAACAATTTGGAACTATGCCCAAAAGGCTATGAAACTGTGCATACGCTTTGATATAGCAATACTGCTACTAGGTCTGTATCCCAAAGAAATTAAAGAAAAAGGAAAAGGACCTATATGTACAAAAACATTTATAGCAGATCTTTTTGTGGTGGCAAAGAATTGGAAACTGAGGGAATGCCCATCAATTGAGGAATGACTGAACAGGTTGTGGTATATGATTGTGATGGAATGCTATTGTGCTATAAGAAATGATGAACAGGCTGACTTCAGAAAAACCTGGGAAGACTTAAATGAACTGATGCAAAGTGAATTTGTCCACAGTAACAGCCATGTTTTACAATGATAAACTGTGAAAGACTGAGCTACTCTCATTAATATAATGATCCAAGTCAGCTCCAAAGGACCCATAACATTCACGCGCAGAGAAAGAACTGATGAACTCTGAATGCTAATTGAAGCATATTTTTCCATTTTCTTAATTTTTCTTGCTTTTTATTTTTTTACAAAATGGCTAAATGTAAAAATATGTTTTGCATGACTTCATATGTAGGGGGTGGTGGTAAAAAAATCAAATCAAATCTCATAAACACTGCCAGAAAAAAGAATGGAACCTTTAGTGCAGAAGGAGGAAGATTGGGAGTGGAGTGAGTGGGGTGGGAGTGAATGTTCTCTAAGAATTTGGCTTCTAGTCCTGGCTCTGCCATTAGCTCCCTGTGTGACCTTGAGCCAATCATTTCCCTTCTCTGGGCCTCAGTTTCTTCCTCTGTAATGTAAGGTTGAGGATCATTAAGTCAGTTGACCCTGCTTAAATAATAGCTAGCATTTATATATCGCCAAGCACTTTACATATGTTCCCTCATTCGAAATTCACAACAAAACAGTCATGTGAGGTTGGTGCTATTACTATCCCCTTTTTACAGATGAAGAAACTGAGGCTGACAGAACTTAAAGTCGCTGAGGCATGGTTATTAAGCTATTTGAACACAGGTCCCTGACTCCAAGTCCAGGACTTTATTTCTTTGAGGGAGCCATTGTCAGTCCTCTTGACTGGACTCCCAACGTCTCTGGAGGAGAGGGTGAGGCTGATGACTTTGAACAACTGTGCCTTGCTTAAATCCAATTCACTTGCAAGTCAAGACATCGTCCTCCTGATGTCCTCAAAGATGAACAACAATAGTCCCCTTCAACAGGTATCTGCCTTTTAAATGATACTTTGGCTTCGAAGGTTTGGCAGCATCCTAGGGGTCAGCCAGTGGAGGCAGGAGAGAGAAGTCTAGCAAAGCCCTTTGGGGGAGAAACCACTAGCAAGGAGAGGACAGGGAAGAGAGGGCCTTGACTTGGCAGTGGGAGTGACAGTTGTCCCAGTAATCATAGAACCCACGGTGTAGTAAAATGAGGGGGTTGAATGAGCTGCTTCTAGGTTCTGAGAGTCAGAGCTTGCTGGAGGGAGAGCTAGGGTTTCTTCAGGGCATTCTGAAGTTGAGAGACAGCTTTGGAGTGGTGCTTAGCTTGGAGCAGACTGCTGTGTTAGAGAGGCCTGGATTCAAGTCCCATCTCTGGTTTAGTCTAGTTATGTTATCTTGGCAAAATCGTTTACACTTTAGCGTCTCAGACAGTTTTCTAAATTGCTAATATCCCAGAGGCTGTTTGCTTCATTGATGAAACTACTGGTCAGTCTGCTTCCTTACTCTTCCCCCCAAACCCCCAACTTCTGAAACCCCTTTGGGGGCTCCTTGAAAGTTAAGGGTGACTCTGCCACTGAATCCAAAACAATCACCCGGCCACACCAGGGTTCCCCTACCAGTAGTCAGCCTCGGCCCCAAAGCTTGGTCCTCACTGTCCTCCCTCAATCAGCTGGGGCTATGTCAGGTTCATGGGAGCCAGGCAGGGCCCAGGTGCCCTCCTCCCCCTGCCCCCCCTACTCCCCCCGCCCAAGGCTGGCTATGATGGCGTACCCAGAATTCTTTGTGAGTGGTTGTCCTTCACCACGGCCAAGGCTGATGCAATAGTCCTTGCTGAGTTTTCTTCATGCTGAGGACTCTCTCTGCCCAAGGACTTCCTTATAATAGCTACCAGTTATATAGGGATTTAAGATTTACAAAGCACTTTACATATGTTATCTCAGTTTATCCCACCTTGACCCCTAAATACCCACCTCGACCCCTAAATACCCACCTCTCCCCAACCTCAAAGGGAACTCAGACTGTAAAGAAATGACCTTCTAGAATAGGATAAGCAAAGGAAGCTAAAACTGGAAAAGATTTTTGGATGCAGAAAGTTAGAGTTAGAGGGGAGCTTAGAATATAGAACATCAGGATGGGAAAGAACCTGAGAATGGTAGATTTCAGAGCTGGGAAGGGTCTTAGAACACAGAAAGGGGGAGTTCAAGTGGCTTTAAAACAAAGAATATCAAAGTTTGGACAAAGTAGTGGAAAGAGAGGACTGAATGGGTAGGTAGACCTGGGTTCAAATTCAGTTGCATCTCCTTAGTAGCTGTGTGACCCTGGGCAAGTCACCTCCCCTTTCTGGGCCTCAATCTCTTCAATCATAAAATGAGTAGGTTGGTTTTTAAAAGCCTCTTCTTGCTCTGAATCCTATAGTATTGAAATATTAGAGCTGGAAGGGCTAAGGAACTTTAGACATCACCTAGTCCTCTCTGTTTTACAGAGGAAATCAAGACCCACAGAAGTGAACTTATTTGCCCAAGGGCCATATAGCAGAGTCAAGACTAGACCTCAGGTCTTCTGACTTATAGGTCAGTGTTGTTTCCATTACACTGCACTTCCCTTCCTAGATGGAGCCCTGCTTGGAGAGAGCTGGCTGATGCTGCAAGGCTGGAGGAGATGTTGCTTAGAAGATCACTGCCTCTCTCATCATATCATTTCACAGAATCAGAGAATTTCTGCACTAGAAGGGACCTCAGAGGCTATTTTATTCTACAACATCCCCAAAGAACAATTAGCAGGAGAAGCAGTGGGATATACTGGATAGAGTACAGGACTTGGAGTCAGGAAGAGCTGTTTTTAAATCATGTCCTCTAATGCTCTTAAGTTGGGTGATCCTGGGCAAGTGGTTTAATTTCTCTGTACCTCAGTTTCCTCAAAATTTGTAAAATGAGAACATTGGCCTTTGCTGTCTCTGCCAGCTTTACGCGCCTACCCTAATGTTTATGTCACAGGGTTGTTTTGAGACATAGGTCCAAGAAGCATTATCCAGGGAGGAATTAATCAATAATACAGTAAAACACCTTAACCTAGCATTCAAAGCCCCCTATAGTCTGGCTCCACTCCACTTTTCCAGCTTTATTTCTTTTTTATTTTATTTTTATTTTATTTTTATTTTCACATTAGTTGTTCACATATGTTGTAAGGAAGAATTAGAACCAATAGGAGGAACCACAAAAAAGAGGAAACAAACAAAACAGAAGAAAAAAAAATAGCAAATAATATGCTTTGATCTGCATTCAAACTCCACAGTTCTTTCTTTGTATGTGGATAGCATTTTCTATCATGAGACCTTTGGAGATGTCTTAGATTCTTACACTGCTGAGAAGGGCTAAGTCTATCAAAGTTAGTCATCGCACAATGTGGCAGTTACTGTGCATAACGTTCTCCTGGTTCTGCTCACTTTATTCAGCATCAGATCATACAAGTCTTTCCAGGTTTTTCTGAAGTCAGCCTGTTCATCATTTCTTATAGCACAGTAGTATTGCATTACATTCACATACCACAACTTGTTCAGCCATTCCCCAATTGATGGGCATCCCCTCAATTTCCAATTCTTTGCCACCGCAAAAAGAGCTGCTATAAATATTTTTGTACATGTAGGTCCTTTCCCCATTTTTATGATCTCTTTGGGATATAGCCCTTGAAGTGGTATTGCTGGGTCAAAGGGTATACACATTTTTATAGCCCTTTGGGTATAGTTCCAAATTGTTCTCCAAAATGGTTGGATTGTTCCACAACTCCACCAACAGTGCGTTAGCATTCCAATTTTCCGACGTCTTCTCCAACATTTATCATTTACCTGTTTTGTCATGTTGGCCAATCTGATAGGTGTGATGTGGTACCTCAAAGTTGTTTTGATTTGCATTTCTCTAATCAATAGTGATTTAGAGCATTTTTTTTCATGTGACTATAGATGGCTTTAATTTCTTCATCTGAGAACTGCCTGTTCATATCCTTTGATCATTTATCAATTGGGGAATAACTTGTATTCTTATAAATATGACTTAGTTCTCTATATATTTTAGAAATGAGACCCTTGTCAGAGAGACTGGTTGTAAAAATTCTTTTCCAGTTTTCTGCTTTCCTTCTAATCTTGGTTGCATTGGCTTTGTGCAAAAACTTTTCAATTTAATGTAGTCAAAATTATCCATTTTGCATTTTATAATGTTCTCTTATAATGCATCTTATAATGTTTGGTCATAAATTCTTCTGTTCTCCATAAATCTGACAGGTAAACTATTCCTTGCTCTTCCAGTTTGCTTATAGTATCAGCCTTTATATCTAAATCATGAACCCATTTTGACTTTATTTTGGTATATGGTGTGAGATTCTGGTCTATGCCTAGTTTCTGCTATACTCTTTTCCAGTTTTCCCAGCAGTTTTCATCAAATAGTGAGTTCTTATCCCAGAAGCCGGGGTCTTTGGATTTATCAAATAGTATATTGGTATAATTATTGGCTACTGTGTCTTGCATACCTAACCTATTCCACTGATCCACTACTCTATTTGTTAGCCAGTACTAAGCAGTTTTGATGATTGCTGCTTTATAATACAATTTAAGATCTGGAATGGCTAGGCCACCTTCCTCTGCATTTCTTTTTATTAGTTCCCTTGATATTCTGGACCTTTTGTTCTTCCAAATGAATCTTGTTATTATTTTTTCTAGCTCTATAAAATAATTTTTTGGCAGTTTGGTTGGTTCCAGCTTTATTTCATGATTTCTTCCTCTACATTCCTGCCAAACTAGACTACTAGAGCTCTTTCCCCCCTAAATTTAGTTTACCATCCCTTGCTTCTTGGATTTGAGCAGACCCTCCTGCATGTTCAAGATGCACTCTGTCCTCATTTCTGCTTTTCGAAATCTTTCTCTTCATCTCCCTGAAGCAGTCTTTGATTCCCCCGTCTAAAATGTTTTCTTTTTTGAGGCCACTTTGTCTCTTTCCTTCCTTTGCCCAGTTGAGACTTACCTCGTTATTACATGTACTTATGTGCATGTCCCAAAGGTACAAAGTACCCTACCACCACCATCCCAGAGTAGGAAGTAAACATCTTGAAGTCAGATACTATGTCATGTTAGTTCGGGTATTCCAAACATTAGGATAATGCCTTATGCAGCGAAATATATAGAACAATGGAGTAAGAAAGATCTGAGTTCAAATCCTACTTCAGACACTTACTAACAGTATGACCCTGGGAAAGTCATTTAACCTCTGACTGCCTCAATATCCTCATCTGTAAAATGGGGATAATAATAGCACCAAGTTCCCAGGTTGTTGTGAGGATCAAATGAGATGATATTAGTAAAGCCTTTAGCAAACCTTAAAATGCACTAAAAATGCTAGCTATTATTATTACGCATAGTGAGTGATTAAACATTTCTTGAATTGGATCTAATTGAATCATTGACATGGATGAAGGTGTAGAGGGAATATTTATCAAATCTGAGAAACTAGGAAGACTAGCTAACACACTAAATAATAGAGTCAGACCTAAAAGGATCTCGAGAGGCTGGAGTCATGGACCAAAGCTAATATGATAAAGTTTAATAAGGATAAATGCAAAGATCTACACTTAGATTAAAAAAAATCCATGATACAAGTTCAGGACAAGAATGACAAAGGTAAACAGTTTATGCAAACAAGATCTGGGGATTTTTAATATACTGAAAGCTTAGTGGGAGTCAAGAGTATGGCATTGACTGACTGGTTGACTGACATGACAGCAAAAAAAACTAATGAAATCTCGGGCATTATGCTGGAACAAAGGAGATACTGGTCGCATTGTGCCCTGCCTTGGTGAAACCTCAGCTGGAGAATTGTGTTCGGTTCTGGGCAGCTCGTTAATAGACTGGAAAGCATTCACAAGAGGGCAAGTAAGATGATGATGATGATGATGATGATGATGATGATGGTGGTGATGATGATGATGGTGGTGACGATGATGATGATGATGATGATGATGATGATGATGACGATGACGATGACGATGACGAAGAAGAAGAAGAAGTAGAAGAAGAAGAAGAAGAAGAAGAAGAAGAAGAAAGCCTCAAGACCAGGGTTGTTTGAAAAGAATCAGTTGAAAGAACCCATTTTGCCTGAAGAAAAGAATACTTGGGAGGTACAAGGTAGTCGTCTTTGGGTATTTGAAGAATTGTTTTATAAGGATTAGCCTTATTCTGCTTGGCCCACAAGGGAGGACCGAGAATAATGGGTAGAATGTCCAGAGACACCAGTTTAGGACTCCATATTAAAAACAAACCAAAAATCTTTTAAACAACTGGAGCTTTCCAAAGATGGAGTAGTCACCAGGTCTGTATCCCAAAGAGATCATAAAAAATGGAAAAGGACTCATATGTACAAAAATATTTAAAGAAGTTCTTTTTGTGGTGGCGAAGAATTGGAAATTGAGAGGATGCCCATCAATTGGGGAATGGCTGAACAAGTTGTGGTATATGAATGTAATGGAATACTATTGTGCTATAAGAAATGATGAGCAGGATGTTCTTGGAAAAACCTGGAAATACATATATGAACTGGTGCAAAGTAAAATGAGCAGAACCAGGAAAACATTGCACACAAGTAACAAACATTGTATAATGATCAACTATGAATGATTTAGATCTTCTCAGCAACACAATGATCCAAGACAGTTCCAAAGGACTCACAATGAAATGTGCTATCCACATTCAGAGAAAGAACTGATGGAGTTTAAATGCAGATCAAAGCACACTTTTTCTTTACTTTCTTTATTTTTCTTGTATTTTTTGGGTCTTGTGTTTTCTTTCAGAACATGACTTAACATGGAAATATGTTTTGCATGACTGCACATGGATAATCGATATCAAATTGCTTACTGAGTTGGGGGGGGAGAAGGAGGGAGAAAAATTGAAACTCAAAAAAAATTTTAATGAATTTTAAAAATTATCTTTACATGTAATTGGAAAAAAATAAAATACTATTTAAAAAACTAAGGTGGAATGGTTTAGCTTGATAGATAGTAGTTTCTTTATCAGAGAAGGTATTCAAATAAAAGATATATGATCCTTTGTCAGGATGTAGTAGAAGAGATTCTTTTTGAGAAATAATTCAAGCAAGATTTCCTTTGAAATTCCTTCCAACTCTGACAGTTTGTGATTTTACACTCTGTTTCTTCCAAAGCTGAACATTCACAAACTTTTAAGGTCCTTTCCAGTTTTAATATTCTATATTTTAAAGTTCCTTCTACCTGTAACAGTCTATAAATGAACTGGTTAGGCAGCTAAGTGGTGCAGTGGATAGCATACAGGGCTTGGAATCAGGAGAGACGGCATTTGAATCCCGACTCAGATATTTACTTAACTGTGTGACTCTGTGACTTAAATTCTCTGTGCCTCAGTTTCCTCATCTGTAACATGAGATTAATAATAACACCTACCTCACAGGGTTGTTGTGATGAGCAAATGAGTTAACCTACCCAAAGTGCTTTGCAAACCTTAAAGCACTGTATAAATGATATTCTTCTTATTACATTTTTTTTGGTGGATAACTTCTTGGCCACCAGCCACAAACCAGAATACATCCCCAAAGGGGTAGCTAGGTGGCGCAGTGAATAGAGCACCGGCCTTGGAGTCAGGAGGACCTGAGTTCAAATCCGACCTCAGACACATAACACTTACTAGCTGTGTGACCCTGGGCAAGTCACTTAACCCCATTGCCTAGCCAAAACAAACAAACAAACAAAAAAAAAAATCCAGAACAGAATATATCTCCATGGCCATGGGCTTCTAGCACTTTAAAAATCCTCCTTATTCTTTTACCTAAAAGATAATCTTGTTCCTTCAAGTCCAGACTCCCCTGTTGTCAGGCTCCCAATAATCCCTTGGTACTTTATGCTATGTGTTAATGCTACCACCAGGTGGCAGCAGTGGCTTTGCCCTGGATAGGCCCCAATCAAGCAAAGGACAAACCAGAGCAGATTGGGAAGAAAAGCATTGATGTTAAACTCCTAAGAGTTTAAAACAGATAGAGCCTTTTTGAGATTATCTGGTCCCATCCTCTCACCCCTGGCTGGCTCCGTCCCCTTGACGATCCTTTTTGTGTATCCCATATCCTCTAACTCACCTTCCCTTTCTCTGTCTTCTAGCCCTACATCCCCTCCTCCAGTGCTCTCCTCCCCCCAAGTCCTCACCCTCCCCATCAGGGGCCTGACAAAGGATATTCCACAGCAATCAGAGGCAGACAGCAGAATGGAGTGTTAAGTACATTGGTATACTTAAGATAAGACTGTTGGACTTAAAGTCAAAACTTTGTTGTTTTTCAGTCATTTTTCAGTCGTGTCTGACTCTCCATGACCCCATTTGGGATTTTCTTGGCGGAAATACTGGAGTGGTTTTCCATTTCCTTCTCCAGCTCATTTTACAGATGAGAAAACTGAGGCAAACAGGGGTAAGTGACTTGCCCAGGGTCACATAACTAGTAAGTGTCTAGGGATGGATTTGAACTCAGGAAGATGAGTCTTCCTGACTCCAGGCCTAGCACTGTCTCCACGATGGCATCACCTAGCTGTGGGAAGTCAGAGGATCCAGGTTTAAATCCTACCGATGATATTACCTGTATGACCTTGGGCAAGTCTCTCAGCCTCCCCGGGCCTTGGATCTCTCATCCGTACAAGACTAGATGACTTTTAAGGTTCCTTCCAGATCTAAGAGCCTAAAACTGGGATGTCAGCTTGGGAGGTCTCTAATGGAGTATCCCAAAGATGCTGTTTAAAATTTCCTCAGTAACTTGGATAAAAACATAGATGACATGTAGTCCTGTCCATTCTGTGAACCTCCTCTTTTCCCCCAATAAGACTTTAAAAGCAAAGCCCAATACCTTTTTGTCAACTGTCTTGAACTTCAGCATTTTAAAAACTATTCTTATGAGACAGTGCCACCTTTTAGTATTCATTCTTCGTTATTTTCCCTTGTTTCCAGTTTTTAGAAATGCAGCTGGGCTTGCAAAGGGTTTCATCTCTGTGGAAGTTTGAGGGACCCTGAGACTTGCCAAAGGGGAAACTGAGCCCGCAGGCCATCCAGAAAGCAAGGCCAGCAAAGCATGAATTCAGGAACTAAATGAAGCTGTACGAGGGGTCAGGAGAAAGGGTGAGGTGGAAGACAGGGTGAGACACAGTGTGCTTTCCCAGGGCTCAGCCCTTTCTCCTTGACTGATTTGCATGAAGACGTCCCCTTTGAGAAAGAGTTCCTATCTACCTTTGCATCTGACTCTTTCTTTGTGACCAATCTTCCATTCTTTCTCATTTGGGTGCTGGTTCTGGTTCCAGAAAGCCAAGAGAAGGAGAGGTGGAGAAATGCTGGTAGTGGAATATGACTGTCAGCTGATACTATTTCTGCCACTGCTATGGCACTGTCTGCAGTGACTGGGAGGGTCACTGCAGAGCTGAGGTCTGTCCAGGCAAAGTCCAAAGTGCCAGGGACAGCCCACTCATTTGTGGAGAGCCAGGAGGATTGGTGGGCAAGTAGGGAGCAGGAACAAAGACTTTCTTCTCAATGCTGTTCTCACCTCTCAGTTTCAACTCCAAGGTCCCAGACATTCAATTCCTTCCCCTTAATTCTTCTTCCCTACCCCTAGGAATGGTGAGGATGTTCAAAAGTTTTAGGGAGGTGATCAAGATTGGCCACTTCTGTAGGGTTAATGGTTTCTTTCTTCCTTTTTTTAAACTTTATTGTGTTTTTAATAAATCTCATAGCCATAAAAATCAGCTGCAAGTTCCAGGTTTGAGTGGCTACTTTGCTCCTAGTTCTCCATCATTTCATCTCAGCAGCTCCTTGTTGGTGAGAATCAGATACAGAATAGTTCTCCTGGTTGGTTCCTCCACCTTTTAAAGAGTGAAATTATCATTGGGCAAGTCAAGAAATATGAACTGCCCTGTTTTTAGCAGAAAGAGAGTTCCAGCCAGATACTGGGATAATCAAGGTTATCCCATCATTTCTATGTCATGCTTCTATGTCAGGCTTGGGGTCTGTTTCTGAAATGCCTCATTTTTTTCCTATTTCTGTCTAGGTGGTCTGTAGCATACTCCCCTGACTGTATCAGTTCTGTTTTTGTCTCCAATGATCCTCACCTAATTGTTTTTCACCATGCTTCCCCACTCTGGTTCTTGTATTTTCTGTTATGAATATATCTTTTTTTTTTTGAAGGGATGGGCAGGTAATGGGGTTAAGTGACTTGCCCAGGGTCACACAGCTAGTAAGTGTTATGTGTCTGAGGCCAGATTTGAACTCAGGTCCTCCTGACTCCAGTACTGGTGCTCTATCCACTGCGCCACCTAGCTGCCCCTTGAATATATCTTCTTAATGTATTCTAGTGCTTGCTCATGCATATGCACAAGCATACACACACACACACACACACACACACACACACACACACACACACACA